>NC_037283.1:0-42500 GCF_000002765.6 Plasmodium falciparum 3D7
TGAACCCTAAACCCTAAACCCTAAACCCTAAACCCCTAAACCCTAAACCCTGAACCCTAAACCCTAAACCCTAAACCTAAACCCTAAACCCTAAACCCTGAACCCTAAACCCTGAACCCTAAACCTAAACCCTGAACCCTAAACCCTAAACCCTAAACCCTAAACCCTAAACCCTGAACCCTAAACCCTGAACCCTAAACCCTGAACCCTGAACCCTGAACCCTGAACCCTGAACCCTAAACCCTGAACCCTAAACCCTAAACCTAAAACCTGAACCCTAACCCTAAACCCTGAACCCTGAACCCTAAACCCTGAACCCTAAACCCTAAACCCTAAACCCTAAACCCTAAACCCTAAACCCTAAACCCTGAACCCTAAACCCTAAACCCTAAACCCTAAACCCTGAACCCTAAACCCTGAAACCCTGAACCCTAAACCCTGAACCCTAAACCCTGAACCCTAAACCCTAAACCCTGAACCCTAAACCCTGAACCCTAAACCTAAACCCTGAACCCTAAACCCTAAACCCTGAACCCTAAACCTAAACCCTAAACCCTAAACCCTAAACCCTAAACCCTGAACCCTAAACCCTAAACCCTAAACCCTAAACCCTGAACCCTAAACCTAAACCCTGAACCCTAAACCTAAACCCTGAACCCTAACCCTAAACCCTAAACCCTAAACCCTGAACCCTAAACCTAAACCCTGAACCCTAAACCTAAACCCTAAACCCTGAACCCTAAACCCTGAACCCTAAAACCTAAACCCTGAACCCTAAACCCTAAACCCTAAACCTAAACCCTAAACCCTAAACCTAAAACCTAAACCCTGAACCCTAAACCCTGAACCCTAAACCCTAAACCTAAACCCTGAACCCTAAACCCTAAACCCTAAACCCTGAACCCTAAACCTAAACCTAAACCCTAAACCCTGAACCCTAAACCCTGGAACCCTAAACCTAAACCTAAACCCTAAACCCTGAACCCTGAACCCTAAACCCTAAACCCTGAACCCTAAACCCTGAACCCTAAAACCCTAAACCCTAAACCCTAAACCCTAAACCCTAAACCCTAAACCCTAAACCCTAAACCCTAAACCTAAACCTAAACCCTAAACCCTAAACCCTAAACCCTAAACCCTAAACCCTAAACCCTGAACCCTAAACCCTAAACCCTAAAACCCTGAACCCTAAACCCTGAACCCTAAACCCTAAACCCTGAACCCTAACCCTAAACCCTAAACCCTGAACCTAAACCCTGAACCCTAAACCCTAAACCTAAACCCTAAACCCTGAACCCTAAACCCTAACCCCTAAACCCTAAACCCTAAACCCTGAACCCTAAACCCTGAACCCTGAACCTTGAACCCTGAACCCTGAACCCTGAACCCTAAACCCGCCCCCCCTACTTCCGTTACCTTGAAGAATGGGGAGAAACATTTTGTAGAGAAAGGAAAAAGAGGTTAGAAAAGATAAAGGAGAATTGCTACAGAAATGGTGGAAGAGGTGATAAACAATATAGTGGGGATGGGGAAGCGTGTGATCGAACAGATACATCAAATAAAGGACTTTTTGCTGATTTAGAAAGTTCGAGTTGTCCCAAATCTTGTGGATTATATAAAAGGTGGATAGAAAAAAAAAAAACAGAATATGAGAAACAAAAAAAGGAATATAGTGAACAACAAAAAAAATGCGTAAATGGAAGTAATAACCATCGTAATGGATTTTGTGGAACAGTAACAACGTCCACTACAGCTGGAGACTTTTTAAAAACGTTAACATCATGTTCTAAAAAGGATAGTGAGAGTGCACAGGATGAAATAAAATTTGATGATGACAAAACCTTTAAACATACAGATTATTGTGATCCATGTTCTAAATTTATAGTTAAATGTGAAAATGGTAAATGCAGTAATGGTGATGGTACAAAAGTGAACTGCAATGGTAATAATAAAACGATTACTGCAGAAGATATTAATGGTTCTACTGCAGATATAGGTATGCTTGTGAGTGATGACAGTCCAAATGGATTTGACGGTGATTTAGACGAATGTGAAAAGGCAGATATTTTTAATGGTATTAAAAAAGAACAATGGAAATGTCGTAATGTATGTGGTTATGTTGTATGTAAACTGGAAAAAGTTAATGAAAAACACATTATACAAATTAGAGCCCTGATTAAACGATGGTTAGAATATTTATTTGAAGATTATAATAGAATTAGAAAAAAATTAAACCATTGTATGAATAGTAGTGAACAAACCATATGTACAAATGGGTGTGTAGAACAGTGGATAAACCTGAAAAAGCAAGAATGGGAAAATATAAAAACACGTTTCATTGAGCAATATAATTATAATGACACAGAAATGAAATCCTCGTTTAGAAGTTTTTTGGAGACATTGATAACTCAAATTGCTGCTATAATTGATAAAGGAAATCATAATGGTTTAGTGAAGTTAGTGAAGTCAGTTAAATGTAATTGCGGTAATAATTCACAAAATGGTAAGGAAGGTGAAGATAACGATCTTGTTAAATGTTTGCTTGACAAGCTTGGCGAAAAAGCAAAAACGTGTGAACAGAAACACCAAAATAGTGACAAAACAGAAAAACCGTGTCAAGAATCCTCCCCTGATGATGAGGAACCCCTTGAAGAAGAAGAAGAATATACAGTGGGAAAAGAAAAAGTGGGAAATAAAGCGCCAGCATTTTGTGAAATAAAAAAAATAAAAGAGGAAGTGAAAGAAGAAGAAAAGTGTGAAGCAGCAACAGCACCACCGAAAGAACCGGCACAACCAGCACTAGACACCGAATCCAAAACCAAAGCCAACGAGGAAGCCAAACCCCCGGAACCAGTCAAACCAGCACAACCACTTCCACAACCCCCATCACCTGTACCTCCAAACCAGTCCGACCAACCAACAAACTCTATAAGTGACATATTATCGTCTACCATCCCCTTTGGAATAGCTATTGCGTTAACTTCGATAGTGTTTTTATTTTTGAAGGTAATAAATATAGTGGTACTTATGTATATATATATGTGTTTCTGTATATGTATGTTTGAGCGTTTGGATATATATATATGTATATGTGTTTCTGTATATGTATTTGTGGGGTGTGTTTGGATGTATATATATATATTTGTGTATATGTGTTTGTATATGTGTTTTCTGTATATGTATGTGTTCGTATGTTTAGATATATATATGTGGATGTATATGTGTTTTATATATATTTTATATATATGTATTTATATTGATAAAGAAAAAAATGAAAAAAATGAAAAAAAGAAAAATGAAATATAAAAAAAAATTTATTAAAATAAAAAAAAAAAAAAAAAAAAAGAAAAAGATTTTAAAAATAATAAAAATTATAATAAAAATATAAATTTTGATAGAATAAAAAATGAAAAATATTATCAAAAAAAAATTAAAAAAAAATTTTATATATAAAAAAAATGATTATAAAAAAAAATTTATTAGAAATAAAATAAAAACAAAAAAAGAAAAATAAAATGTTAAAAAAAAATATATATATCATAAAATAAAAAAAAAAGAAAAAAATATATTAAAATAAAAATATATATCATAAAATAAAAAAAAAATTAAAAAAATGTTAAAAAAAAATATATATCATAAAATAAAAAAAAAAAAAAAAATAATAAAACTTAATTAAATAAAAAAATAAAAAAATTTATTTAAATAAAAGAAAAATAAAAAATTTTAATGAAATAAAAAAAAATTAAAAAATTTAATTAAATAAAAAAAAAAAAATGAAATTAAATACATGTACATATACATATACACATACATATACATATTATATATATATATACCCATAACTACATTCACATATACACATACATATATATATATATATATATATATATATATATATACCCATAACTACGTACACATATACACATACATATATATATATATATATATATATATACCCACAACTACATACATACATACATAAATATATACCTAAATACATATATATACATACACATATATGTTCATTTTTTTTTTTAGAAAAAAACCAAATCTACTATTGATCTTTTGCGTGTCATTAATATCCCCAAAAGTGATTATGATATACCGACAAAACTTTCACCCAATAGATATATACCTTATACTAGTGGTAAATACAGAGGCAAACGGTACATTTACCTTGAAGGAGATAGTGGAACAGATAGTGGTTACACCGATCATTATAGTGATATTACTTCATCTTCCGAAAGTGAGTATGAAGAATTGGATATTAATGATATATATGCACCACGTGCTCCTAAATATAAAACATTGATAGAAGTGGTACTAGAACCTAGTGGTAAGAACACAACAGCTAGTGGTAAAAACACACCTAGTGATACACAAAATGATATACAAAGTGATGGTATACCTAGTAGTAAAATTACAGATAATGAGTGGAATACATTGAAAGATGAATTTATATCTAATATGTTACAAAATACACAAAATACAGAACCAAATATGTTAGGTTATAATGTGGATAATAATACAAATCCCAAAACATTACATGTTGGTATGGAAGAAAAACCTTTTATTACTTCTATTCATGATAGAAATTTATATACTGGAGAAGAATATAATTATAATGTTAATATGGTTAATAGTATGGATGATCCAAAATATGTATCAAATAATGTATATTCTGGTATTGACCTAATTAATGATTCATTAAATAGTGGTAATCAACATATTGATATATATGATGAAGTGCTAAAAAGAAAAGAAAATGAATTATTTGGTACAAATCATGTGAAACAAACAAGTATACATAGTGTTGCCAAACTAACAAATAGTGACCCCATCCACAACCAACTGGAACTATTCCATAAATGGTTAGATAGACATAGAGACATGTGCGAAAAGTTGAAAAATGATAATGAGCGGTTAGCCAAATTGAAAGAAAAGTGGGAAAATGAGACACATAGTGGTAACATTCACCCTAGTGATAGTAACAAAACGTTAAATACTGATGTTTCCATACAAATACATATGGATAATCCCAAAACTACAAATGAGTTTACATATGTGGATAGTAACCCCAACCAAGTGGATGACACCTACGTGGATAGTAACCCTGACAATTCTTCCATGGATACTATCTTGGAAGATCTGGACAAACCATTTAATGAACCCTACTATTATGATATGTATGACGATGATATTTATTATGATGTAAATGATCATGATGCATCAACTGTGGATAGTAATAATATGGATGTACCTAGTAAAGTACAAATTGAAATGGATATAAATACTAAATTGGTGAAAGAGAAATATCCTATAGCAGATGTGTGGGATATATAATATATATATATGTATGTATATATATATGTTTGATTTTTTTTTTATGTGTGTATTATATTATAATTTTTATTTGTTGATGTTATATTATATTTGATTTGTGTATTATATTATATTTTATATTTGTGTATTATGTTATATTTTTTAATTGTTCATGTTATATTATATTTTTTGTTTGTGTATTTTTTTTTTTTTTTGTATTTAATTTTTAGTGTTACAAATTATATTATATATATGTACATATATATATCATAATTATATTGTATTATATATATATATTTAATATGATAACAATAATAGTTAAAATTATTTAAATTAAAAAACATAAACTATTGGAAACGCATTGAATATAATAATATATTACTATTTGTATTATTGTTATTAATACTACTATTAATAGTAATATTATTAGAAGTAGTAATTAACAGTATAACTATTAATTTTATTAGTGATAACAGTACTTTAAAAATTTAATATTTTTATTTTTTATTTTATAATTTTTACTTTTTATTATATTAAAAAAAAAAAAAAAAAAATATATATATATATAAAAATTATTATTATAATTTTTTTTTCCTAAATGTGTTTACATATAAAATAATAAAAAAAAAAAAAAAAAAAAAGAAAAATTTGAAATATATCATATAAATTTCATATATATAAAAAATAACAAAAAAAAAAAAAAAAAAAAAATTTTAAATATATCATACAACTTTCATATATATAAAAAATAACAAAAAAAAAAAAAAAAAAAAAAAAATATATAAATATAAATATAAACAAAAATGGAAAACATTTTACAGAAGAAAAAATATTTAATAAACAAATTTTTTTTTTTTTTTTCTTTTTTTGCCACTTAATATATATAAAAATATAATGATAATAAATCAATGCATACCGTAATATAGAAACAAATAACACTTAAAAAAAAATTAAAAAGAACAATATAAATTATGAAATATATATGAAATTATATCTCATAAATATATACATATTATCAAATAAATATATATATATATAAACAAAAAATATTTACATATTATACTAAATAAAACAACATAATAAAAATTACAAAGGCAAAATAAAGAAAAAGTGTATTATTATATTAAAATAAAAAATATACATTATTCTTTTTTTTATTGTGTTTTATTTTTATTAATTTGATTTGTTTTTTGTGTTTTTATTGGTTTTTTATGTATTGTATCTATTTGTTATATTACGTGTAATTATTATATTTTGTTATATGTTGACTATTTTTTGAATTCATTGTATTAGTAGTATTTCTAATAAAAAATAATTAAAATAATAAAATATATTATGAAATAAATATAAATAACATAATATATAATATGATAGGTTTTTTAAGGATGATAATTCTGAATTGAAATAATATACTTATTGGTTTTAATTTAAATTATATAAATATAGATATAATATTTTGAATAATATGTTTCTTAAAATATTTATAATAATAGTAATCATAATAATCATAATCATAATAATCATAATTATAATAATCATAAGTTTTATTGTTTTTTTTGATATATATTCCTTTGAAAAACATATGAGGTATTTAAAAAATATACGTTACATTATGTTTTAAAAAAATAATATATTATAATACGTATAAGTATTTTATATAAATTAAAAATTACATTGTTTATTAATTAAAAGAGTTTTAGAAAATAAATAAATAAATAAATAAATAAATAAATAAAATTATAGAAAAATAAATTATATATAAAAGCGCAATACATATAAAAATATATAGTTATTTATAATGGAAAAAAAACATGGTATATTCAAAGAAAAACTGTACGTGTACCAAACGTCATGCCAACATCAAAAACTACCAAACACATCATATCTATTCTTCTAATAATTTTATATATTGCAGTTTTTTCTTCATCTTTTTTTTTCGTCGATAACGTAAAATTAAATAAATAATTACCATAATTAAAACTATAATCAATATAGCAGTGATGGAGTAAGAAATTGTGGTGTACCAATTGTAAGTTGCAGCATCTATAGCTTCTGTGCTCGTCTTTATAGCTGCTTTTGTAACTTTATCAGCAGTATTCTTAGCAACTACGTCAGAAGCTTGTTTAGCTTCATAAACAATTTCCTTCATCATTTGTCGAATATGAATATTGTCTGGAGGAGCTATTTTATCATCTGGTAGAATCATACCTAATTTAATACGAATTTTCATGCATGTTCCTTT
The DNA here is from genome assembly GCF_000002765.6 of Plasmodium falciparum 3D7. Classification (NCBI taxonomy): domain Eukaryota; phylum Apicomplexa; class Aconoidasida; order Haemosporida; family Plasmodiidae; genus Plasmodium; species Plasmodium falciparum. The sequence goes on from NC_037283.1 coordinate 7,565, forward strand.
ATCAAGAGAGTTCCCCACTCCACAGTTCGTACTAAGATTTTCAAGAATAATTTTAGCAATCTGTCCGTCATCAGTATAATGTATCGTATCACCAATGGATTCTAATAATTTAGGACATAGTAACCCTACACCCCGTTCTTTTAATCCTGTAATTACTGCATCAACACCTGCCTTAAGACCTGCTGCAGCACCCTGAGCTGCACCGGTTTTTTCAGCAGCTGCAATAGCGGCAGCAATTTCTGTAGTTTTCCACACATTTACAGCAACTGAACCAATTAATCCAACCGTTGGTGCAACAGTTCCTAGACCATACCCACACTTCAAACATCCTTTTTCCACTTTATCTGCTAACGACTTTTCGCAAACACATGTGGGAATATCCTCAGTGGTTATCTTTGTTTCCAATTTGGTTAACTGTTGTTCCATTTGTTTTTCTAATTTATCTTTTAAAATAATTTTTTGTATTTCTTTATCGCATTGTTCTCTACATTTTTGGCGTGTAGTTTTCATCCTTTCATCATATTCTTTAAATCGATCAGATGTTTGTCGATTGTAATTTTCCATTACTTCTTTCATTTGTGGGTCACTATCATAGTTCGCCGGTGAATATAATTTGCACTCGCATAATGATCTGGTGGTTTTTGTATGACGTGGTGTAATGTAATAGTTCCTTTGATTATATACCTATAAAGAAATGGTGACATATATATATAAATATGTAATGTTTAGTTGTAGTTTATTATTTTATATATTTGTAATAAATATGTATAATTTTTTGGTTTATAAATATGTATATTTTGACTATATATATATTATATATGGATATATAGATATAATAATTATATGTGTGTTATCGTAATATATATATATATATTTTATAATATTAATCAATATTTAATACATATGTAACATGGAATTACCAATATATTTAATGGAAGAGCAAACAATAATATATTAATATAATGGACTTTCATTTTTTTTAATTGTGATACGTATATTATTTAATGATAAAAATTATAACTAAAAAAATCACATAAAATATTTTCTTTTATTTTATAAATAAATTAAATATGTTTAACCTAATATATTATTATAATTTATTTAATATAATTAACAATTATTTTCCCATTATGTAAATATATATTTTTTTTATAGTGGAACCACATTTGCTCTTTTATTTATAACATAAAAAAAAAAAAAAAAAAAAAAAAAAAAAAAATGAATATTAAAAAAATTTATCAAAAAATTTTATATTTTTCAAAAATTTTTTTTTTTTTTTTTTAATTTGTAATGAAATTCAATTTTATATCAACACATTAAATTATTATGGTTATTTTTGGTTTATTTTTTTTTTATTTTTTTCATTTTTCTCAATAATATCTAACGATATAGTAATAATACAACATATTTCTGTGTTGTAAATTATTTACAAATGTGCAAAACCAACGTTTTGGAAATTGTGTATGACATATATATAATACCAATTTATAATATATATATATGAAATACTTATGAAATAGTTATTAAAACATATAATTTCGTAACATTGTTGTTATAAAAACAATTAACAACAAATATTTTATAACATAATAAATGATATAAAATCTTCTTCAAATAATAATATATACATATATATTAATAAATAAATTTTCATATATTATGTTATTTGTTTTGTTCTAAAATTTATTGTATGTTATAAAATTCCCTCTAATTTATCTATGTTGTTACTAAGATTAATATTATTTTTTTTTTTTTTATAAAAATATTACAAATAAATTAAAACGTTAATTTATCATTAAAGTAGTAAATTATATAATTATCGCAAAAAATATAAATATTTATTATTATTAAAAAAAAAACAAATAACAAAATAAGATATTATACGTACTATTACATAATACATTCTATTGTTTTATGTTATTCAAATATATTATAATCATAACGTGTATTATTATATATATATTTCTTAAAATAGAAGTTATGGTATTTTACAACTTATGATACATTAATTTTATTATTACATGTTGTAACAAAATAATTAATTACTACATATTTTAATAAATATATTATTATACAATAAACAAATAACGCGACATTATATATACTATGGAAAAACAAGGAATCATTTATTTTTATTTTATACGTAATTAGAAGCGTTAAAAAAAAATTCGTCATATTTCTTAAAAAGAATTTATTTCCTATATTGATGATGATAGTACGTATGAATACAAAAAAAAAAAAAAAAAAAAAAAGGATATCATATAAATATTGTTATTCCAATACAATTATTATATATGATATATTATATTGTTACTATTTTATAATAATACTTATTGTAAGATTAGATTAATTCATTATTATTATATTATAATGTGTTGATATATCCGTATATGGTGTTGAAAACATTTTTGTTGTTACTATATTAAATATATATATATATATAATAAGAAATATTTTAGTGTATTATATTAGTTTATTTTAATATGGAACCATATAATATACTACTATGAATATAATTTATATGGTATGGTATATGTTTCTATGTTTTTATTTTATTTTTTTTTTTTAATCATATATATATAATACAAATGAAACAAATTTATATATACAAATATCCAAAAACAAATAATTAAAATAAATTCGAACAAAATATATATACAAATAATCAAATGTGTCAAATAAACACAAAATAAAACATATATATATATTATACAAATAAAACAAATTTATATATACAAATAATCACATGTGTCAAATAGAAACAAAATAAAACAAATTTATATATATTATACAAACAAAATAAAAATTATATATTAAAATTATGAACAATGACATTTAAAAAAAAAATCAAAAATAAAATGAAAAAAAAATAAAAATATTACTCAAAAAATTATGAATCGAATATATTTAGAAATATTATACAAAAACAAAAAAACAAATTATATATATACAAATATTATTATACAAATATCGATTTTTTTTTTTTTTTTTTTTTTTTGGTATTTAATTTTTAGTGTTAGAAATTATATTATATCATATATATGTACACATATATAACATGATTATATTGTGTTATATATTATGTTATATTTTTTAATTTTGTGGTCTTATTATATACAATCATATGTATATGTATAGTGTTATATATATTAATTATAATCACATAAGTAGTTAATATTATTTAGAATAAACATATTATATATTATAAAAATAAATATATAATTTACATTCATTATACTAAAAAAATAAATAAATAGATATAAATAAAATAATTTAATGACCATATAACATTAAACAAAAAAATATATATATATATTGTTATAAAAATTCAATTATCATGGTATTCTTGTATTATAAACATAAAATTCACAAAACATTAAATTGAATTTAACATTGTAATATCATATATTTATTGATTTAATAATTTTGTGTATTGTAGTTTTTTCGTCATTTTCTTTTTTCTTCGATAACGTAAAATTAAATAAATAATTATCATAACTAAAACTATTACCAATATTGCTACAACAGAAGCAATTATAGCATTCTGGCAAATAACATATTTAGCGTCTACTGCAGCAATGCTACTTTTTATAACATCTTCAGTAGCCTTTTTTGAAGCTTCTCCAGCAACAGTTTCGGCATTTGAGACGATATTTTCTACACCTGTTTTTATAGTTTCCTGCGTTGAAAACTGTTTCCCTTGAATTACCCGTGCAGCTCCCTCCTTTGCCCTCACCCAAGTGCAAATAGGCTTCTCAGCGCCAGAGCCACCTATCAGACATGAATCTGTTTGATATTCACTATTTATAACACGAGCAATGGTTTTGAAATTAGTATAATCTGTTGTAGCAAAATAGGTTCCCAAATCCTTACCACCTAGAGTTGATATACCCATTCGTTTTAATCCTGCAATAACAAATTCCTTACCTGCCGCAGCACCCTCAGCTTTAGCGGCAGCCATACCTGCTTCTTTAGCAGATACAATAGCCGTAGCCATAGCAGCTTTTTTCAACTCACTTATAGTAATTCCACCAATTATTCCAATACCTGCTGCAACACCTCCTAATCCACACCCACATATAAGACAACATTTTTCTACTTTTTCTGCTAATGATTTGTCCATTCTATCTTTTTTAATAATTTCGTCTATATTTTTATCTCTTTGTTCTTTACGTTTTTGGCGTTTATCTTTCATACGTTCATCATATTCTTCAAAACGTTGTGATGTTTGTCGATCAAAATTTTCCTTCACAGATTTCATATCCGGATCATTATCATTACTGGACATATATAGGTCACATTCGCTTAACAATCGTGATCTAGTAGTTGGTGTATGTGATTTGATGTATATTTTATTTTTATTATGTGCCTATAAAGAAGGTAATTTATAATTCTATATATATTTGTTATAATTATGTATATGGTATATTTACCATACATTATAAAATACTATATATATATATTTATAAATATTTGATTCGTACATAATATGATGTTAACAATATATTTAATGCAAGAGCGAACAATAATATTTTAGAGTAGAGCAGTTTCATATTTATTGTGATACTTATATAATTTTATGATTAAAATTATAACTAAAAAAAATTCATATATAATAATATATTTTATTCTGATATAAGTATTACATGTGATTAATCTAATATATTATTATAGGCTTGTAATATAATACACAATTATTTTTCCCATTATGTAAATATATTTTTTTATTGCAACCATATTTTTCCCATTTATTCACAACAAAAAAAAAAAAAATAAAATAGAAAATAATAAATAGGAAGAAAATAAATAATATAGTAAAATATTTCCATGTTTTTTATAAACTGCCATCTTAATTTCTAACAAAACCTAATTTTATATCATACGATAAATTATAATATTAATTTTATTTTAATATATGTATATAATAAATAAAACTATATTTACAAATAAATAGTTTTTCGATGTAAATAAAATAAAAATGTGTAGAGAATTAATTTTTAAAGGTATACAATAAGTATATAAGAACTTATTATAACATATATGAATATATATTACAACATAAAATTGGTATTATTACAATTTTATAAAACAATTTAAAATAAATATTTTGTATCATAATATAAGAAATAAGTATTTTTCAAACTAATAGTAATTGTATTTCTTTTAGGTTTTGTTATTATTTTTTTTTGTTTTTCTAAAAATTGTTGCATGTTATAGCTTTCTCTCTAATTTATCTATGTAGTTGCAAAGATTAATATTATTATTTTTATAAAAATATTTGAACTTATTTGAAAAAATTATTAATTATTAAACTATTTAATTATATAATTATCACAAAAAAATATTTTTAATATTTATTATTATTAGAAAAGAAAATTCAAAAAAAAAAAAAAAGAAAGAAAAAGAAAAAAAAATTAGAAATTATAAATACTATTACACAATATATTGTATTGTTTTATGTAATGTTTTATCTTATACAAATATATTATATTTATAATAATAATAATTATATATATATATATATATATATATATATATATATATATATATTTCTAAATATAGTAATAGTGTATTACAATTTATCATATATTAATTATATTATTACATATTGTAACAGAATAATTAATTAGTATATATTTTAATAAATATATTATTATACAATAAACAAATAACACGACATTATATGTACTATGAAAATACAAGAAATCCTTTTTTTTTATTTTATACGTAATTAGAAATGTTAAAAAAAAAAAATACTTCATATTTCTTAAAATGAAGTTATTTCCTATATTCATAATGATAGTACTTATGAGTACCAAAAAAAAAAAATTAAACCAAAAAAAAAAAGAAAAAAAAAAATTAAATTAAACCAAAAAAAAAAAAAAAATTTATAACTAGAACAAAATGAAAAAGAAAGAACAAAAAAGGAACAACGAAAAAGCAGAACATTAAAATATTGTTATAATAGCATGACCTTTGTAATACCGTATATTTTTCTTTATTTTAGAAAAAAACATTTTTTAAAAATATGTGTAATAAATAGCCGATCGTTCCATTTCATAAATTTATATCTATACGGATACTATTAAAATTGAATTTTCAAATGGATGATGGATACTCACGAATAATTATATATTATAATATAATATATTTTGTATTTGTTTTATGAGTTATTGCTTTATAAAACAACTGATATAAAGAATTTAATAAATATATGTCATATTATGTTTCTAAAATTTTTGAAATAATTATATATAATATAATACATAAATATATATATATATAGCATTTAAAATAAATTAACAAATATATAATTTATTATTAAAATATAAAAGTCTTTGAGGAAAAAAAATAAAATTAATATAATCAATAAAATAATTAATACAATAAATAATAAAAATAAATTGACACATAACAAAATAAATTATATGTGTAAAAACCTAATACATATAAAAATATATAGTTATTTATAATGCAAAAAAAGCCTTGGTACTTTTAAAGAAAAAAGGTAAATGTACCAAACATCCTTCCAACATTAAAATACCAAACACATAATAATATCTATTCTTCTAATAGTTTTATGTATTGCAGTTTTTTCTTCATTTTTTTTTTTCGTCGATAACGTAAAATCTTATATATTATCACCATAATTAAAACTATGACTACTATTGCAATAATAGAAGCTGTTATAGCAGTAGTACATGTAGTTGCTGTACTTTCTATAGTATCCAATGCAGCATTCTTAACAGTTTCTGTTGTGGTAGTAGTAGCTTGTTTACCGGCTTGTACAACTGGAAGAAACCTTTCTACCTTATTATATATTGTCTCACACACGATATCTCCACTATTAGCTTCGCACGTTTCTCCAGTTGATTTGATCGCAGCCTGAACAGCTTTCATAAGACCACTAACATTATCATAATTTAATTTAGTAATGTATTTTGAACATTCAACAGATTCCAAATAAGGATTAAAAATAGAAATTCCCTTTATTTGTGCAATTACTGTTTTTACACCTTCTTCAATACCAGCTTGCTTAGCTAATTCCATAGCCACAGTAGGAGCGCCCATTTTCCACCCATAGACACCTATTCCTCCTAATAATCCAACACTTGGCGCCACACCACCACTGAATACACCTGCACATCGCAAACATCCTTTTTCCATTTTGTCCGCCACAGACTTTTCGCAAATACATGTAGGTATATCGTCAGTGGTTATCTTTGTTTCCAATGTGGTTAACTCTTGTTTCATTTGTTTTTCTAATTTGTCTTTTAAAATAATTTTTTGGATTTCTTTATCGCATTTATCTTTACATTGCATTCGTTTACTTTGCAAACTTTCATCATATTCATGAAACCTTTGTTGTGTCTGTTTACTGAAATTATCCATAACAGCTCTCATTTGTGGGTCACTATCATAGTTGGCAGGTTCAAACAATTCGCATTCGCACAATAGCCTGGTAGTTGGTATTTTTGGTGTATGATGTGGTGTGATGGATGGTTTTTTGTGGGTATTTACCTATAAAAAATGGTGACATATATATGTATGTTATAATTAGATTTTTATGATTATACATATATGTTATAAATATGTATATTTTTACGTTTATATAATTATGTATATTTTGGCTACATGTAATTTATATGTATATATAGGTATAATTATTATATATAATTTATGTTAACATGTATATATTATAATAATATTTATGAATATTTAATACATATATGACATGGAATTACCAATATATTTAATGGAAAAGCAAACAATAATATATTAATATAATGGACTTTCATTTTTACTGTTATATTTATAATAATTTATGGTTAATATTATGAAAACTATTGATATATAATAACTTATTTTATATAAAATATAAAAAAGATGTATGAAATCTAAAATATGACTATAATTTTATAATATACCACAATTAACTTCCATTATAAAAATATATTGCATCATTGGAACCTGAACAATTCTTTCATTACAAAAAAAAAAAAAAAAAAAAAAAAAAAATTATTAAAATTTAAAATATAATATATCACAATATATTACATTTTTTATAATTTTGAATTTTAATTTGGAATAAAATTTAATCTTATTTCAAATAATAAACTACAATTAAATTTTATTTTAATAAATTTACACAACAAGTAAAACTGTGGTTACAAACAACTTGTTTTTTTGTTGTAAATTATATATAAATGTGTAAAACAATATATTATATGGGTGCAAACCACATATAAATAATAATAGCTCTCATCATTTTTATCAAATAAATATACTAAAATATATTCTAATATAATTAATATTGTGCAACTAACAACAAATTTTCTTGTAATTTATAAAATATTATATTAATCTTAAAACTAATGTAATAAAATAATTTCAAAGTGTATTTTATTAATTATATTTTATCTTTTTAGTTTATTTAATTTTTCTTCCTAATACGTATTCACCAATAGAAATAACTCTCTATTGTATCTACTATTTTTTATGTTAATTATATTATAATAATTTATAAATAATAATATATTAATATATATATATTTAATAGTATATTTAAATGAATTATATATTAAAAAATAATAAATTATAAATTTTAAATAATTTATAAGTGTACTATTATTGCACGAATACAATATAAAGATTTTCCAAACATGCCAGATAGTGGGATACTGTAATTTAAATATCTGTGTATAAATCTAAATAATATAATTATAATATATTTATAATTTTTATGCTGTAAAATATTAAATATATATATTATATTTATATAATATCAAGTATCATATATTATTGGTACAAAACATAAGAAATTAATAGTATGATTACATTATAATAGAAGTTTTTTAAATATGTACTTTTTAAAAATAAACATTTAGTAATTGTTACTATTATATAATAAAAGCAATAATAATAATAATAATAATAATGTATTAATAATATTATATTAATAGAATAAATAAACTATATATATATATATTTATTTTTAATATTCTATAAATTATTAATAATCATATATTGTTTTAAATTATCTATTATATTAATTTATGTATTAAAATAGTATAATATAAAGTATATCATACGAATATGTTTATTATAATAGAATTATAATTATAATATATAATATATTGTTACTATTTTATAATAATATTAATGGTACGTTTAAGTTAATTCATATTTATTTTATTATAATGTGTTGATAATTCGATATATCGATACGTCGTTTTAAAAATAATTTTGTAGTTTGTATATTATACAAATTATATATATATATTATATTTCTTCTGTAATAATACACATATTTTATTCTATTAAAAGGGATATTTTAAAAAGAAAGAAGATAAAAAATAATTAACTTAACATTTTATAATACACATGACATTGTAATGTAAGGTAATAAAATATATTTATTATATATATTATAAAATTAAAAATATAAAAATAAATGTTATTAATTGCAATTATATTTATTTATATTATTTTATATTATATAAATATAATTAAATTTTAAATATATCAATATAAAATTAATGATATAATATATTTATTCTACAATATAAATCATTACATATTATTTTATATAATAAATTTAAAAATATATGTTTCAAGTTGTTCTTAAATAGTGTATAATAAATAAATATGTATATATACTAACAATATATATTTATATAAAATCTTTATTAAAAAAAATATATAAATTACACTCATTTCACTAAAAAAAAATAACTAAATATAAATTAAATAATTTAATAACCACATAAGAATAAATAAAAAAAAAATTATAGGGAAAATAAAAATATAATGTTATAAAAATTTAATTCTCATAATAACTTTGTATTATAAATCTAAAATTCACAAAACATTAAATTGAATTTAATATCAAGAAATCATATATTTATTGATTTAATAATTTTGTGTATTGTTGTTTTTTATTCATTTTTTTTTTTCTTCGATAACGTAAAATTAAATAAATAATTACCATAACCAAAACTATTACCAATATTGCAACGACGGAAACAATAATAGCAGTGTGGAAATTAGAACATGTAATTTCGATCGCGGCTTTTTCCAATGCTTCAATGGATGGTATTTCGGAAGCAGTAACGTTGGAAGTAACAGTGTCAGTAGTTTTAATAGCTTCTGAGATAATTTTTTCTACATTTCCATCTATAGCCTTAAGAGCCCAAGTTGTATCATTCTTGATATTGAAAGCGCAAAGAGGTTTATCTATATCAGCAGTAGGTCCCACACACATACTTTGATATTGAATATGAAAAGGTTCTGAGAGGAGATTCTTATTTAAATATGTTGTTTTAGTAACAAGATCTTCTAGTGCTTTCCCAGCTACTATGTCTAGAGAAAATTTTGATTTTAATCCATCAATGACTGCTTTAATACCAGCATTCACACCTGCTTCAATACCCTTAATATTACCCTCAGCTATGGCAGAGCTCTTAGCCGATAGCAAAGCAGCTTTTGTCCACTCATTTACAGCAATTGGACCAATTATGCTAACACTTGTTGCAACACCTGCTAACCCACACCCACATTTAAGACAACCTTTTTCCACTTTTTCTGCTAATGATTTTTCGACTTTATCTTTTAAAATAATTTTTTGTATGTCTTTATCACGTTCTTCTTTACGTTTTTGGCGTTTATCTTTAATACGTTCTTCGTATTCTTCAAAACGTTGCGACGCTTGTCGATCGAAAGTTCCCTTCACTGATTTCATCTCCGCATCATTATCATATTTGGGTATATATAGGTCACATTCGCTTAATACTCGTGATTTAATAGGTGGTGTATGACGTAATGTAATGTATGTTTTATTTTTACTATGAGCCTATAAGGAATGTAATATATACATATATGTTATAATTAGTTATTCATGATTATATATATTTTCAATATATATTTATATGATATATTTACATAAATAATAAAAAATTACATATATATATATATATATATATATATATATATATGTATATTATATTATATTATATTATATTATATTATATTATATTATATTATATTATATTATATTATATTTAATTGTAATTTATATTTTTATATATTTGTAATAAATATGTATAATGTATATTTACTTAAATAACAAAACATACATATATATATTATTATTGTCATTTTTTTCAATCATACATTTGATGATGATGTTACCAATATATTTAATGGAAGAGAAAATAATAATATTTTAGTGTAGTGCACTTTCATATTTATTGTGATACTTATATTATTTTATGATTAAAATTAAACTAATTAATATATAAAAATGTATTGTTATTTATTAAAAGAATTACATATGTTTATAATAAAAATATGATTATAGTTCTATAATATAATATACAATTATTTTCCCTTTATAAAAATATATTTTTTTATTGCAACCATATTTTTTCCTTTTATTCAAAACAAATAAAAAAAATTATTAATATTTTTAAAAAATAATATAATAAAAACTTTTATATTTTTTATAATTTTGAATTTTAATTTCTAATATAATCTAATGTTATATCATACGATAAATTGTAATATTAATTTTTTTGATGTTCTTAAATATTTATATAACAAGTAAAATTATAGTTACAAAAAACATGTTCTTTTTGTGTTGTAAATAAAATACAAATGTGCAGTTCAATAGTTGTTATGCGTGTAAACCACATATATATAATAATAGCTCTCATTATTTTTATCGAATAAATATTATAAAATATATTCTAATATAATTATTATTTTTGAACTAATAACAAAATTTCTAGTAATTTATTAAATATAATATTATTCTTAATACTAATATAATAAAATAAATTTTAAGTGTATTATATATATATTTTTTCTTTTTAGTTTATTTCATTTTTGTAGCTAAGCCTTTTTTTGTGTTAGAAAATTCTCTCTATTGTATCTATTAAATTATGTTATTTAATTATGGTATCCTAATTTATAAATATTAATATATAAATATATATGCATAATTAATAGGATATTTAAAACAATTATATATCAGTTAAATATAAAATGAAATTTTATAAATTTAAAATATACAATTATTACAAGAATATAATTTAAAATATTTTCAAAAGATACCACATACTGATATACTGTATTTTATATTGTTATGTATAAATATAAATAATATAATTATAATATATTTATATTTTGTTTTATGTTGTAAACATTACATATATATATTTTATTTATATAATACCAAATATCATATAATACTTTTACAATGCATCAGAAATTAATAGTATGATTATATTATAATAGAAGTTTTCTTAAAGCTGTACTTTTTAAAAATAAAATTATAGTAATTGGTACTATTCTATAATAATAATAATAATAATAATGATAAATTCTTTATGATCATATATAAATAGAAAAAATGAACTATATATATATTTATTTTTAATATGTTATATGTTGCTAATATTTATACATTGTTTTAAATTTCCTATTATATTTATTATATGTATTGATATAGTCAAGAAGTAAAAAAAAGAATATCATATAAATATTATTATTCTAATAAAATTATAATTATTATATATTATATTGTTACTATTTTATAATTATGATTATTGTAATATTAGTTTAATTGGTTCTTATTATATTGTAATGTGTTGATATATACATATATCTTGTCAAAATATTTTTGTCAGTGTATAATAACTATATATATATATTACATTTTTGATAATATATGTCCTGTTATAATATAACACATATTTTGTTTTATTAAAAAAAAAAAAAAAGATAAAAAAGCTTTAACATAATATCTTATATTACACATGACATTCTAATGTCAAATAATAATAAATATGTATTGTATATATTATAAAAATAAAATGGTAAAGATGAATCTTATTAATTAAATTTATATTTATTTATTATAGTTCATATAATATAAATATAATTAGATTTTAAATAACATATCATTATAAGATTAATAATATAATATATTTATTTAATAATATATTCCATTCTATATTGTTTTATATGAGGAATTTAAAAAATATATATTTCGAGTTTTTCTTAAATAGTATATAATAAATAAATATACATTTATGTGGGTTGTTGATTTAAAAAAAATTATGAATTACACCCTTTTCACTAAAAAAAAAAAAAATAGTAAAGGAATAAATATAAATTGAATAATTTAATAACCACATAAGAATAAAAAAAAAATTATAGGGAAAAAAAATATAATGTTATAGAAATTTAATTATCATAATATCCTTGCTTTATATGAATAAAATTCACGAAATATTAAATTCAATTTAATATAATGAAACCATATATTTATTAATTTAATAATTTTATATATTGGAGTTTTTTCTTCATTTTTTTTTTTCTTCGATAACGTAAAATCAAATAAATTATCACCATAATTAAAACTATGACCACTATTGCAACGATGGATGCTATTATAGGAGTATAGTAAGGAGTAGTTGCAGCTTCTATAGCTTCTGTGTTCATCTTTATAGCTGCTGCTGTTTTAGTTGCAGCCACCTCAGTCTTTGCAGCTTCAGCAGTAATTTCAGATTTATGAACAACGTTGGTTATCATCTTTGTTATAGCTTCTTTCTGTGTAACCATAACTTGACCAGGTTTTGCAACAAGACCTAATTTCGTACGAAGACCGCAAATAGCCTGATTAGCTAAGGAATTCAACCCACAAGACGTATTCAATTCCGTATCAATAACAGTAGCAATATTTGAGATATCAGTATAATGCGTTGTAGCAAAAAAGGATTTCAATGGTGTTCCTTTTAACTCATATATAGAGTAATATTGTTCTAATATTCCAATAATTGTTTCAACACCCTTGGATTCCCCCGCAATTTTACCGGCCGCATCACCTGCTTTTTGAGCTGCCGCAATAGCGTTCTTAAGTGCCGTAGTTTTCCAGGCATTTACAGCAAGTGCAGCAATTTCGCCTAATACTCCTGTAGAGGGTGCAACAATACCTCCCAAATTTTGTGCACATTTCAAGCATACTTTTTCCATTTTGTCCGCCAAGGATTTTTCGCAAACACAGGTGGGTATGTCTTTAGTCGTTATATCTGTTTGTAATGTTGATAATTTTTCTGTAAATTCCTTTTCGATTTTATCTTTTAATATAATTTTTTGGATTTCTTTATCGCATTGATCTTTGCATTGCTTTCGTTTACTTTGCAAACTTTCATCATATTCGTGAAATCGTTGTGTTGTACGATCCACAAATTGTTGCATTACCCTTTTCATTTCGGGATCACTATCATAGTTCGTAGGTGAATATAATTCACATTCACATAAAGATCTGTTGGTTTCTGTATGACGTGGTGTAATGTAATAGTTCCTTTGATTATATACCTATAAAGAAATGGTGACATATATAAATATGTAATGTTTAGTTGTAGTTTATTATTTTATATATTTGTAATAAATATGTATAATTTTTTGGTTTATAAATATGTATATTTTGACTATATATATATTATATATGGATATATAGATACAACAATTATATAAATGGTATCGTAATAAATATATATATATTTTATAACATTAATAAATATTTAATACATATGTAACATGGAATTACCAATATATTTAATGGAAGAGCAAACAATAATATATTAATATAATGGTCTTTCATTTTTTTTAATTGTGATACGTATATTATTTAATGATAAAAATTATAACTAAAAAAATCACACAAAATATTTTATTTTATTTTATAAATAAATTAAATATGTTTAACCTAATATATTATTATAATTTATTTAATATAATTAACAATTATTTTCCCATTATGTAAATATATATATTTTTTTTTTACAGTGGAACCATATTTGCTCATTTATTTAAAACAAAAAAAAAGAATAAAAAAAATTAATTTTAAAAAAAATTTAAGAAAACATTTTACATTTTTTATTAATTTTTTTTTTTTTTTTTAATTTTTAATAAAATTTTATTTTATATTACACAATAAATTATAATGGTAATTTTTTTTTTTTCTCATAATTTTCATAACACTTTATGATATAGTAATAATACAACGTATTCTTGTGTTATAAATTATTTACAAATGTGTAAAACCATAGTTTTGTAAATTGTATATGTCATATATATATATTAATATTGTAGAACATATATATGAAATACATATGAAATTGTTATTAAAACATATAATTTGTAACATTCGTGTTATAAAAACAATCAACAACAAATATTGTATAACATAATAAATTATATACAATCTTTTTAAACTAATAGTAAATATACATATTTATAAATTAATTTGGTATCCTCTAGTTTTTGTTATTTGTTTTTGTTCTAAATTTTGTTGTATGTTATAAAATTCCCTCTAATTTATCTATATTATTACTAAGATTAATATTATTATTTTTATAAAAATATTTAAAAGCATTTAAAATATTTATTTATTACTAAAATACTAAATTATATAATTATTGCAAAAAATATATTTTTATTTATTATTGTTATTAGGTAACAACAAAAACAAAAAAGAAGTTACCAACATGAGAAATTATACATATAATAAAATAGTGCATTGTTAGTTTTATATAGTGTTGTATGTTATACTAATATATTATATTTATAATTTATAGATAGTAAGATTCTGATAATATATTATTATTATTATTTTATATATATATTATAATATTTCAATTTTATATTTTGTGATATTTCATAGTGAACAATTTAATATGGATAATTTTTTTCTATTATACTTTTCTATGAAAAATATTAACTCGTTAAAATTTTTAAAATTTTATTTAGAAATTTTCTTTTAAATTTGTATTGATATATATTATACATTTATATAAGAGAAACATTATTATAAATATTATATGAATTGCATATGTTTCGCGCAGTTCTTTTCTTTTGAACTCATAATATATGATGTTTGCAAAATATATTTACGTATTTGAAAATATATGCTTTATGTAAAAATTTTATACTAATTAAAAATAATATATATTATATCTTTTTTAATGATTACTTATTTTTGATTAACATTAAAATATTGTATTCACATTTATTTTTTTGTCAAATGAAAAAAATTGTTTAATTTAATTTATCATTTGTATCCGAAAGCATGTTATCATATATTTTGGTAGAATATATATTTTTATATAGAATAATGAATTTTATTTCCTTTTTATTTGAAAAGTTTGTATACCTTTTTGTTTAAGTTAAAATATAAATAAAATAAAATGGAATTTTATAGGATATAATATTTAGAAAAAAAAAAATTCATCTTTTTCTTTAAAAAAACGATACTATTTTATTTGATTTAAATATAAAACAATATATTTAGAACATCTCTATGATGTATAAATACGTGGTAATTAACACAAATATTATTAATAAGAACAAATTGATTTATAATTTAATTGTATAATATTTATTTAATATAAAAATTGAATAAAGGTTTTCAAAAAAAATATTATAATATAAAAATCAAAAGAATAAAAAGAATTATAAGTTAGAGTAATTAAAATTAACCTCAGAATTATATATATTTGTTTATATTATTCAAGTCATAAATATATATTATATATAATAGTTGTCTAGTACGATTTTATGTTTTAAATTAATTAATGTATATAAATATATTTTATCATTGAGAAAATATTATATAAATAATATTATATGTGTAAAAAAAAAATATATTATAAAATATAATTTATATACAATCGACAAGGAACATGGTCTATATTCTAAAAAATACCTTACTTACATAAATGTTTCTTGCATTCATGTTTCCATGAATTTTTTCTTCTTCTATATAACCATATATATAATATTATAAGTACAACAGCTAATATAAGCAGAACCAAAGCTGCAATACCACAAGGTTCAAAAATTGCAGTAGCAGCACTTGCAGCAGTTCCGGTTATATCACTAACACAAGCTGAACCACCTGCAATCATATTATATATATTGATAGTGGATGCGCATGCATTATAAGGTGGTCCAACGGAAGCAATATATTTAAGGACAGCAGCTTTAGCAAAATACAAACCTGACATTGTTAAGAGAAAACTACCTACTGAACAAGAACATATTCCACCTATGCATCTGTGTTTTAAGTGTTTTAAATACTTATCTTTTCCTTTTGTTTTTTCTAGTTTCGTATTATTAGTATCGGTATATTCACATGTTGATGACTTATCTGATCCGTTATCATCATTTGGGTACATACCCGATTTTAACATAATATCATTTTTGTGACCAAACATTTCTTCATATGTTTCCAATAAATCTTTTTCTGTCGTTGACATAGGTTCTGCAACATGTCCACTTACATGTTTTGTTACGTTTTTTTCTACTACTTCTTTTAATTGTTTATATGGATCATGAGTTTTTTGGTATTTTTTTATTGCTTCCTCGTTCATTTTGTCAATCATTTCTTTTAGTTCTGGGTCATTATGATAATGCGGATTATGGTTTTGGGTTTGTGCTAAGAGTCTTGATTTTATCGTTGTTCTTTGTGTGTTCTTTTGTAAGAGGCTTTTATTATAATGGTCATTTTGACAATTTTCCTATAGATAAATAAAGAGTATTAATGAATATATATTGAAAATGTAATAATTCTTTTATTATATATTTATGTTATTCTAACAATTATGTATTTTTTTACATACATAATGTGGTAATACTAAAGCATTTATTAAAAACATAAATATTAACATTTTAACGTGATATATATTCATTCTCAATTCAAGAAAATAATATTTTATATTTCAAATTGTATTAATCTAATTTATAAAAAATGATCTATTTTATTCTTTAATAAATTTTTTATATAATATATTGATAAGCGGAAATTTTGTTGTAATTTTATTATATAAGAACATTATAGTTTCATCGTATGTATAATTTAATTTATGATTATATTCATTTAATATTTAAAAAAAAAATTTAAATATGATTAAAAATAAATAATTTTTTTTTTATTTTATATTATATTATTTTTATTTTATTTATTTATTTTTTTTTTAATTTTTCTTAAAATAATTCTCTCATATATATATATTATAAATGTTTCATAAATAACAATATATTTTCCTTCAAATACACATATAAATGTGTATAACAATAGTTGTTATGGGTGTAAACCATATATATATCATAATAGCCCTCATGCTTTTTATAAAAAAAATATCCTAAAATATATTCTAATATAACTATTATTTTTGAAATAATAACAAATTTTCTTGTAATTTATAAAATATAATATTGATCTTAAAACTAACAAAATAAAATAATTTTATATGTATTTTATTATATGTGTTTGTTCTTTTTAATTTATTTTATTTTTGTTTCTAAGCCTTATTATATGACAGAAAATTCTCTCTATTGTATCTATTATTTTATGTTATTTAATTATGTTATTTTAATTTATAAATAATAATATATAAATATATATGCATAATTAATAGGATATTTAAAGCAATTATATATTAGCTTATTATAAAATGTAATTTAATAATTTAGAAATATATTATTATTACAACAATAAAATTTAAAAGCTTTTCAAAAGATACCACATAGTGACATACTGTATTTCATATCGCTGTGTACAAATATAAATAATATGATTTTAATATATTTATAAATTACATATAGTAAATCATTAAATATATATATATTGTATTAATATAATACCAAATATCATATAATATTTGTAAAATACATAAGAAATTAATTGTATAATTACATTATAATATACGTTTTCCTAAAGATTTACTTTTTAAAAATAATCTTATATTAAATGTTACTATTCTATAATAGAAACAATAATAATAATGTATTAATAATATCATATTAATAGAAAAAATAAATTATATATATATTTATTTTTAATATTTTTCAATTCATTATTATTTATATATTGTTTTAAATTTGCTATCATATTAATTATATATATTAGAATAGTCAAATAAAAAGTATATCATATAAATATGATTATTCTAATACAATTATAATTATTATATATAATATATTGCTACTATTTTATAATAAACCTTATTGCAAGTTTAGGTTAATTTATTATTCTTATTATGCGTTGAAATATGGATATATATTATATTTATTAATATGTGTTCTGTAATAATATAACACATATTTTGTTTTATTAAAAGGGAAATAATAAAAATAGAAAAAAATAAAAAATAATTAACATTAAGTCTTATATTACACACGACATTGTAATGTAAAATAACAATAAATATTTATTTTATATATTATAAAAATAAAATGATAAAGATAAATATTATTAATTACAATTATATTTATTTATATTAGTCTATATTATATTAATATAATTAGATTAAAAATAATATATCAATAAATGATTAATTATATAATATATTCTATTATATATTATTTTATATGAGGAATTTAAAATATATATGTTTCAAGGTTTTCTTAAAGAGTGTATAATAAATAAATATATATATATGTATATATACTAACAATATATATTTATATAAAGTCTTAATTAAAAAGTATATATAACTTACATTCGTTAAACTAAAAAAAATAAATAAATATAAATTGAATAATTTAATAACCATATAAGAATAAACAAAAAAAATTACGGGGAAAAAATATATTTTGTTATAAAAATTTAATAATAATAATATCTTTGTATTATAAATCTAAAATTCACAAAACATTAAATTGAATTTAATATCAAGAAACCATATTTTTATTTATTTAATAATTTTGTGTATTCTGCTTTTTTATTCATTTTTTTTGTTCGTCGATAACGTAAAATTAAATATATGATTATCATAACCAAAACAATAATCAATATGGCAATGACTGAGTAACCAATTGCACTGTACAAAAGTGAACTTTTAGCATTCACCAAGACTATTTCAGCTTTTTCAGCAGTTTCAGCAGCTTTACCAGCTGCTACTGCAGCTTCTGCTGCTTGATTAGAAATGATTTGAAGACCCAATGTACTCTTTTGTTGATCCCAAGCTTTTGTGGCACTGCAAAATAAAAAATCAGAAGAATTCTCAATGTCAATACACTTATAATATACTTCGTTTACAATAGAAACCAGGCTATTTTGTTTTAAAAAATTTATTCCATCAATTTTTGCAGCCCAATCGATTAAATCAAATTGAATTAGCCCTACTATATTTCCTAAATCATCAATGGCTTTAGCAATACCTGCCTTAATACCCTTTTGAACAGCAGCTGCTGTTGCAACTTTGGTCCACTCATTTACAGCAATTGCACCAATTATTCCAACACCTGCTGCAACACCTCCTAACCCACACGCACACCTAAGACAACCTTTTTCCACTTTTTCTTCTAATGATTTTTCTATTTTATCCTTTAAAATAATTTTTTGTATATCTTTGTCACGTTGTTCTTTACATTTCTGTCTGTTTTTGTTCATACGTTCATTGTATTCTTCAAAACGTCGTGACGTTTGTCGCTCGAAATTTTCCTTCACAGATTTCATATCCTCATCATTATAATAAATTGGCGCATGTATGTCACATTCGCTTAACACCCGTGATGTAGCAGTTGGTGTATAACGTGGTATGATGTATGGTTTATTTTTATTATGTGCCTATAAAATATATATCATATATATATATATATATATGTATGTTATAATTAATTGGAGTATATTATTTTATATATATTTGTTATAATTATGTATATGGTATATTTACCATACATTATAAAATACTATATATATATATTTATAAATATTTGATTCGTACATAATATGATGTTAACAATATATTTAATGCAAGAGCGAACAATAATATTTTAGAGTAGAGCAGTTTCATATTTATTGTGATACTTATATTATTTCATGATTAAAATTATAACTGAATAATTAATATATAAAAATGTATTGTGTTTTATTAAAAGAATTAAAGGTGTTTAATATAAAATATTATTATTGCTCTAGAATATAATACACAATTGTTTTCTCATTATAAAAATAATTTTTTTTTTCTATAACCATATTTTTCCCTTTTATTTAAAACAAAAAAAAAATTAAAAAATACTAAATAGGGGGGGAAAATAATTAATTAAAATTTTTAGAAAATAATATAATGAAAGCTTTTACATTTTTTATAATTTCGAATTCTAATTTCTAATAAAATATAATTTTATATCATAAGATAAATTGTAATATTAATTTTTTTTTTTTTTTTTGTACTTAAAAATTTATATAACCAGTAAAACTATTCTTTTAAACAACTTGTTTTTTGTTCTAAATAACATAAAGGTGTGTAGAGAATTAATGGCTAAAGGTGCACAATATATATATTACAACGAATTCGAGCATGTATGTATAAAATAGATATTCCAAGATATAACTTTGTATCATTGCAATTATATAAAACAATTTTACAATAAACATTTTTTATGATAATAAAACAAAAAAAAAAAATTTTAAACTAATAGTAGTTTTATTTTTTTTTTTGTTCTAAAAATTCTTGTATGTTATACCTTTCTCTCTACTTTATCTACGTAGTTGCAAATATTAATATTATTATTTTTATAAATATATTTGAATTTATTTAAAAAAATTATTAATTATTAATCTATTAAATTATATAATTATCACAAAAAAAATTTTAATATTTATAATAATTATAAAAAAAATTCAAAAACAAAATTAAAAAAAAAAAAAAAATAAATAACGAAATGAGAAATTATATATACTATTACACAATATATTGTATTGCTTATATATAGCGTTTTATCTTATACAAATATATTATATTTATTATTATTATATATATATATTTCTTAAAATAGTAATAGCATTTCACAACTTATACATTAATTGCATTATTACATATTGTAACAAAATATATAATTACTATATATTTTAATAATTATTTTGTAATAAATTGTATTATTATATATATATTAAAACAATAACACAACATTATATATACTATGAAAAAACAAGGAATCAGATATATTTATTTTATACTAAATTAGAAACATTAAAAAAAAATGAGGTTATTTCCTATAATGAGGATGATAGTACGTATTAGTACAAAAAAATAAATAAATAAAAACAAAAAAAAACAAAACAATAATTAGAAAAAAATGAAGAAGCATGAACGAAAAAAGAACAAAGTAAATATAAAAAATAAAATTATTATTATAATATTATGAATCTGATGATACCATATATTATTTTTATATTAGAAAAAAAAACTTTTAACGATATGTTAAACAAATAACCTATAGATACATGGATACTATTAAAAATGTGTTTTGAAATTGTTCATGGATACTCACGAATAATTATATATTATAATATAATAAATATATATTATATTTCTTTTATTGTATAAGATATATAAAGAATTTAATAAATATATGTTACATTAAGATTTCATCTAATATAGTAAAATTATACACACATGAATTTTCCCATAAAACAACATAATTTACATTCATGTAAATTCGGTTTCAAATTTCTAATCTTTTGGTATTTTTCATCCTTTCTGTAAATCTTGCCCTTTGTTCATTATATAATTCATTTTTTAATATATCATAATATTTTATAGATGAATAGATATAATTTTTTATTTCATCAATGGATGCTCCATCTTTAACTAAATTATAAAAATTAAGAGTATCTTCCCTATCTGTAGATGATAGTGCAACACCAATATCATGCATTGAATTATAGCATGTACGGTATTTAGTATTTACACATATAGTATTAACGGTATCTCAAACATGATAACATTGATATTCATATTTTTTTAAATAATCTTCTATATAAAGCCACAAATATTTTACCTTATCTTCAAATCCTTCTTTAGTTATACCCAAAACAAGATTCCATATACCATAAAAATCTTCATTAGATGGACGTTCTTCTAAATTATCTAATACAGTATGTAATTCTTCTAGCGTAAATTGTTTTGATAAATCATTATAATTTATATTATTACATTTTTTCTTAGTTCCAACACCATTATATTTTAAATGATCTTTACTATTATAACCTTCTGAACTGAAAGCTATATTATTTTTTAATTCAACCTTTCCATTGTTACCCCTTAATCCTGAATGTTCTACGCATTTTACTTCAGATAAATTTCTCCTATATATATCATAAATTTCTACATTCTCTGTTTCACTTTTGTCACATATTATTATACACTAAACAAAAAATAAATAATACCAAAAGATCAATAAAAATTATATATATATATAAATTGATATTATAAAAATATTCACATTTATTATCTTACGTTTAGTACTAAGACTAAAAATATTCCAGAAATTGTTAACAAATTTGAAAATATTCTCTTATCAGAACAAATTTTCGTTGTATTTTTAATGTGGTTTTGCCCAGAATAATATTCTACACAATGGCATTTCATGTTATACTTATTATTATTATTTTATATTTTAAAAAATAATATTATGTATTTTTAAAATATATTAAAAAAGTAAATGGTTTTATACTTATATTTCTTACATTATTCTTTTAATGTATTAATTATGTTTCAAAAGAATATATAAATATATAAATAATGAATTTTAAATATATATATATATTTATTATTTCAATATTTTATCTTGATGTAAATATATTATTATGAATATATTTATATATTTATATATTTATATAATTAATAAAATTAAAAATATAATATTAAATATATTGGTTTTGTAAATATTATAATACTCTTCATAATATTAACATAAAAAATAACACTTATTTTGAAATTCATGACATTTTTATATAATAATTTAATTAAATTAAAAAAAATAATAATAATCTGAATTATAATACATATACATATATATGTGTATCATAATTAAAATGAAACAAATTATATTAATTATAAAAATATATATTAATTATCTAATTTTACAACATTCTGCATAATATATTAAATCAAAATAAAAAAATACACAATTTTTATATTTCTATTATATATAAATAGATCATTTCAACCCAACACCATAAAATATATAATCTATATAAATTAAATTAAATGTATTAAAAAAAAAATAAAAATTTTCAAATTATCTCTTACATAATATATACAAATATATATTATAAAAATTATTTAGATATTTAATAATTATACAACATAATTAAATAATAACTCAAGAACTACTTTTTAGTATTTATAACTATATTATATTCCCTTTTAGTTTCCATTTTTTTTTTTTTAATACTCTATTTTATAGTACATATATTATTAATCACTTAAATATAATATATATATATATATATCTGTAAAATGTGAAATAATTATATGAAAAGAAATTTTTATTTTTTTTAAATAAAATTATATAAAAGTATTAATTATTTATTTCTATATTGTATTTTAATTATAATACATTAAATTTAAAATTATAGGTATTTTATTCAAAAACATATATATCAAAATTCAGTAATATACATAATTATATAAATATATATATATATTACACATATTATATATTACAATAACATCCATATTAATAAAGTTTTAATAAAATTTTAAACAAATTATTTTACAATCATATATAATTCAAAATAAAAATATAAAATTATATTAATCATTGATATAACAAAAAGAAAAAAAAAATCATAATAAATCTTAGAGAAAATTAATTACTAATAAATATATTTATATATATAAAAAATCAGTTTTAAAAAAACTGAATGCTGTAATAATATGTGTCAATTTTAAAAACATATATTCTCTTTATAGTTTACATATATATATACTATAACATCTATCAATATAATATAATATATATTACAAATCCTATCTTATAAATTTAAATTAATTATATTTTTAATCATATTAGGAACATTCAACTTAACTCATAATATAACAAATAATGTAAACAAAAATGATATTTATGTCTATCAAATAAAAATAACATTTATTAATATACATTTTAATATTTGCATTCTTCGTTTCAATTTTTATTTATAATACAAAATACATAATTTAAAATATTTTATTTTTTATATTTTTTTTTTCTTACAAATAATAATTATTTTAATATATCATTCATTTTATTACTTCTTGTACTGTTTTTATATTAAATATTATACACCTAACATACAAAAATTTATGTTTTAATTAAATATTTATTCATCACCATTTATGTAGATATAATTGAAAAATAGTAAATATATTTCTATTATACATAGACTATATCCCCATAGTTCTTTAACGTATAGAATTATTCTATTTATTTAAGATATTAAATATTATAATATTGTGCTTATATTCTGTTCCTTTTATCTTTTATTAAAGAGAAAAATACAAATACATTTCATTATACGCAAAACTAATAATTGAATATTGTAAATAAAAATATATTTAGTATCAAAAAATATGGTGACATATTTGGAAAAAAAATTAAAACAATATGTTAAAACATTTTTATATTTCTGAAAATGATTTCTAATAAATATATGCGTAATATTAATGTATTTAATAATTTAAACATCTAAAATTTATATTTCTTGTTTTATTTATATAGTTATTTTTTTTTATATTATAAAATATATTTTTTATATTACATAAATATATATTTGAAGCCTCATTTTATGAGACATAAAATAATATAAATCTACCAAAAATTTTATAATTTATAAACATATATATATATATATATATAATAACCTTTTGCTTATATAAAAAAAACTAAAACATTTAATATACAACAAAGAAATAGTAAAAATGTTGAATAAATAAATTTTAAAAAATTAATATAATTTTTTCAAAAATATGAAACCAAAAAAAAAATATATATGTGAACAAAAAAAAAAAAAAAAATTTTAGTTAAAATAAATATTTATTAGGTACAATAAATAAAATCTTAATTAAATTTCAACTATAAATATATATACATTTTTTTTTTTATAATATTTATAATATAATTTTTCATAAATATGATATATATAATATAATTATTTTTATTATTATATGCATATTTTATACAAAACCATATTTTAAAAATATTTTTTACTTTTTTCATTTATTTAAAATCGAATTGTATAACGTTTCTATATAATAATTGTTATCCTTCTTATTTGGCAATTATTATGAAAACAATTATTTTAATGATTTCTATTTTTATAATTATGTATAATATTTTTGAATATAATATTTAGCAAATGAATGATACATAATAAAAAAAACGTACAAATAGGTTTTTCATATTCCATATAATAAGCTCAATAACTCACTAATTATTTAAAAGAATTCTTTTAGAATAATTAAAGAATATAAAATTAATTATATTTATTTGTATCTTATACTTAAATAAAAGTCTAAAATATTATATGCATTTAAAATTATATATATTACGTACATAGAACTTTACAGAATCCATACTAACAATATGAAAAACACAAAATAAAAAAATATTCCTTAAAAACATATAAACACAACACTTATATATTCTATGTAAAAAAAAAAAGGGAAAAACAGATAATGTTTTCTCACTTTAAATAAATGTAATATATTAGGTTGCATATATATATAATTTCATACATTATAAATTTTTAGTTTATTTTAATCATATTATTATTATTTTTTATTCTTCATGTAAAATGTCGTCAAACTCTTCAATGTCTTCTTAAAATATTTTCCCTAATTCTTCTAATATATTTTCCAAAAGATAGATTAAATCAACATAATAATAATTATCTCGTTCATAAGCACCTTTCTACTCTTTGATATCTGCCCATTTTATCATAATTTGTTCCAATGATTTCATATCTTATGCTATTTTAAAGAACTTCTTCAAAATGCCTAATAGTCATATATGTTTAAGTGATTTGTTCTTCTCTTCAAAACATAGCATTTTATAATCTGCATAAACAAAGTTAAAATTCCTTTTTTCTTCCTCATCTAAATAATATCAAATACCATAAATAGTATTATATATTTCATTTTTGATAATTAATTATTAAAATATTGTAACCTATTATAAAAAATGTCATTTTTACATTCAAATCCATACATCTCTTAATTATCATAATCGTACTTTCTAATTCATTTGTAAATTTTGTTTTCTCTTATTTTTCGAAAGGAGATACATTCTTAGGAACTTTCATCATTTGGATCTGTGTTAGTTAATATTTGGTAAAGAACATTTACGTGTTTACGATATTCTGGATCAGCTGCGTAGGCTTTCATTATTTGTCCTTCTGGGTCTGCGCTAGTTTCTAATTCATCATTTGGATCAGTGTTATTTAATATTTGATAAAGGACATTTACGTGTTTACGATATTCTGGATCAGCTGCATAAGCTTTCATTATTTGTCCTTCTGGGTCTGCGCTAGTTTCTACTTCATTTGAGTCGGTGTGATTTAATATTTGATAAAGGACATTTACGTGTTTACGATATTCTGGATCAGCAGCATAAGCTTTCATTATTTGTCCTTCTGGGTCTGCGCTAGTTTTTACTTCACTTGAGTCGGTGTGATTTAATATTTGGTAAAGGACATTTACGTGTTTACGATATTCTGGATCAGCAGCATAAGCTTTCATTATTTGTCCTTCTGGGTCAGCGCTAGTTTCTAATTCATCATTTGGATCAGTGTTATTTAATATTTGGTAAAGAACATTTAGGTGTTTACGATATTCTGGATCAGCTGCATAAGCTTTCATTATTTGTCCTTCTGGATCTGCGCTAGTTAAGGTTGTTTGCTTAGTTTTTCTTAATGCGGTTTTTGCGTTTTTTTTACTGGTACTTTTACCTTCAGCTAAAACTCTGCTTTCTCTAAAACTATAATCTGCAGCTTGTTTGTATTGGCTTGCACATATATAAACACCCTAAAAATAAATGATACAAACAGAAAAAAATATATATATATAAATATATATTTATGTATGTATCTATGTATCTATATATTTCTAATAAGGATATTTAAATTCATTAATTAAAAAAGAAAAAAATTCAATTATATATTTTATATTTATATTATCATACCAATAAGGCTACGTATATTATTCCAAAAATCAATGTGATGTTTTTGGCATGGAAGGAAGTTAAGGAACGTTTCTTTTCATTTTTATTTTGTACTTCCATCAAAGAATATTTAGAGCAATTTTTCGAATTGAAATTTTTACAATTCGAAACTCCTGTAGATTCAATATTACTTGCTTTTGAAATACGCATTTTTACTTAGAAGAAAATAAGAGTATATATGTTTTTTCTAATTTGTGTGTTTCTAAAATAATTATAAATATAAATATTATATATATATTTTTTTTTTTTTTTTAAATATATATTTTAAAATAATAAAATAAAAATAAAAAAAAAAAAACAATACATAAATATTTTTTTATTATTTTATTTTAATTTTTTTTTTTTTTACATAAATTACATTTCAATGTTTTTTTTCATAAAAGATAAATACTATATATATATTTTTTCAATGATATAAATTATCATATCCTTGAAAGAATATATGATATATTTATAATTATGTAAGTTACAAGAAGCTAGAAATAATATATGTATTACACTTACGACTATTGATTATAAAATAATTAATTATTTCATTGATATATTATTTTTATTGAATCTTAAAATTAATAAAAGAATTTAGAATATATTTTATAATATATATTTTTTCCACATGTTCTTTTGTATCTATCTTTTTCTATTATAAAATATAAAAAAATATGAAATAAAAAATATTTTCTTTTTAAATATACAATGTTAAAAATTACTAAATATAAGTAAATATATTTATATATATATATATATATATATATATATATATATATATATATATATATATTTATTTATTTATTTATTCATATGTGTAATATTTATATAATGATTAAATTTAAATCAAACCTACATAATATATTTCATGAAATACTACATTAAATTATATTATATTAATTATATATTATATAAATGTATATTTTTTAACACATCTTTTCCTTGTATATTTTTTTTAATATAGATCAATTAATACTTTTTTTATAAATATATATTATAATTTTTACATTGAAAAAAAAAAATTATCAAAAATATTAAAGAAATTAAGAACTTATATTTTACAATTTGTATTTCTATAAAATTATAATACACGTTTTTCTTTATACTATGTTTTATAATTAACAAAAATTCCTATTATATATATTTTATAGTATTTTATAAAAATATATTAAAATTTTTGAAATACAGTTATAATACATTAAAGTCCATATGTTTTTAACAAAACCACATATTATATATATATATATATATATGATTATCAAATAATTAATAATAATAATTTTATATTTTACTATTATGTATTCAAAATTAATTATATATAAATATATTATACTAAAAAAGAATTTTCTTGTATTTATTTCAATGAAATTATTAAAGATACTATTCCATTTCTTGTTATATTTTATTACATATTATAATATTTCACATATTTTACATTGGTATCATATTTTTTTATTTCTCATCAAAATACTTTCGTATTTTAAATATTTTAATTAACCACATTGTTTTTTTTTTTTTATTTTTTTTTATTATATTTATCCTAACTTAAAATATAAACAAATAGAAAACAATATATGAAATAAATACGCAAGGAATCAAAAAAAAAAAAAAATAAAATAAAATAATAATAATTTTATATTTTATTATTATGTTTACAAAATTAATTATACATCAATGAAATTATATTAAATAATATTTTTCCTTACACTTATTTCAATGAAATCATATTAAATAATATATTCCTTGTACTTATTTCAATGAATTCATTTAAGATACTGTTTCATTTCTTGTTATATTTTATTACATAGTATAATAGTTCATATATTTTACGTTGGTATCATTTTTTTCTTTTCATTTTCATTGAAATATTTTCATATATTAAACATTTTAATTAACAATAATATTTTTTAATTTTTTATATTTATCCTAACTTAATATGTAAACAAATAAAAAAATATATATGAAAAAAGTACTCAAGGAATAAAAAAAATAAAATAAAATAATAAAAATAATAACAATAATAATAATAATAAACAAATAAATAAATAGGAAAATAAAAAAAATAAGAAATACAAAAGAGTTATTTTATAATATAAAACAAATATATATAATATGATATTTATAATATAAATTTTTATTGTTAAAACATATTACGAGAAAAAAAAAATACTACATATATATTATTACATAAATATTTGTTAGTACAATTTATTATACTTTTTTTTTGAATATCTTATTTCTTTCAAACTTTTTATAAATAAAATATTAATCCTAATAATGATTTTTTTTTTTTTTTTTTTTTTATTAATTACCTTAATATAATATTTCTTTCAGTTCTATAACATTTTTAATAACAAAAAAAAAAAAAAAAAAAAATTGATATTGGTTCCATATGTTTTTAACATTTGTTTATAAGATTTAAAAATTCGTTAGTTTACTTCAATATAAATATATTCTACAGATTTGCGATTTTCTATAAAAATATAATTGTACAAATTTTTATATCTTACATTTTTCGAATTCTGTTAATTAATTCTAAATATAAATGATATATGTGTATATAAATATATATATATGAACTATTATTTTAAAATGGTGAAATAGAATATATGTAATGAATATATTTAAAACAGGAAATATTTTTAATTTATTTTTTTTTTTTTTTATGTATAATAAAACGTAATATTATATTTCTAAAACTATCTCCTTAAATGTTTTTCATTATAACTATTTATTTTAAAGAATAATATAATAAAAAAATAAAATAAAACAAAATGAAAAAAAGAAAAATATATAGAATATAATTATAATAAGAAAAATTATGTTAAATTAAATATTTGTCATACTTTAGAGTTATTCGTCATGTAACATTATGGGAAATAAATATCGATCAATCCGTGTTAAAAACTAATAGCCGCATAGATATTATTAAATTTATATTTTCATATTATATATATGGGTTTTATATTTAATAATAATTTTTTATTATGTATAATAAGAAAAATGTGTTTTTGTATTTAAATATATAATACAAATATGTCTATATATATATATATATATATATATATATATATATATATATATGAAAGAACAATAAGTGTAATTTAATTTTTCATTGAATTTCAAATGTTTCATTTGTTCATTTTAAGGATATAGCAACAAAAATATATATATTAATGAAAATATAAATGAAAATATAACTTCTGTATAATTAAAATAAAAACCATATAAAGAGAAAAAAATATACTAAGAAAGAATATATAAAGAGAAATATTTTTATTAACAAATAACTTTACGAAAAAATTTTATATGTAATTTTCTAAGAATTAAAAAACAAATATTAAAAAAAATAAACCAAACCAAATAAAATCAAACAATCAAAAAAAAAAAAAAAAAAATTAAAAAAAAATTTGTATCCATATATAGGCATACATAGCTATATATATATATATATATATATTCATTTTTCTAGAAAAAAACCAAATCTACGCCTATTGACCTTTTGCGTGTCATTGATATACCCAAAGGAAATTATGATATACCTACATTGAAATCATCAAACATATACATTCCTTATGCCAGTTATCCATATAAAGGAAAAACATATATAAATATGTTCAAGGGAATAATGCTAGTGATAGTGCTTGAAACTACAAAGATACCACTGATATCACTTTATCCAAAAGGAAGTATTAAGAGATAAATATAAATCATATATATGTTCCTCGTAATCCTAAATACAAAATATTTATCGACGTTGTTCTGAAAACAAATGAAAGATATACGCTTAGTACGCCAAGTGCTAACGCACAATATACATTTATGTATCAAAAGGATGAAGATAATAAACTTACAGTTGATGAATGGAGTAAACTAAAATAGGATTTTATATCATCATATTTACAAAACATACAAATCGATTTGCCTAAAAATAATTTAACTACGGACATACGAATAAATATCCAACCTGATGATCATATTCTACAGGATAAGATGGAAGAAAAAGCGTTTATTACATAAATCAAAGATAGAGATTTTTACATAATGACGAAGAGCTTATTTATAATATTAATTTTGATGAGCACAAAAATATGAATTTTTCATCTAAAAAGAAAGATATGCTAATTATAACACAAAATGATTTATATGCTTGCATAAATTTAATCAATGATTCGTTAAACTATGATGAACATATTAATATAAATGATCAAGTACTAAAACGATATTAAAAGGAATTATTTATAACAAATCATACAAAACATACAATTACATATAATGTTGCAAAAGAAATAAGTGGTCATCCCATAAATAACCAACTATATCTGTTCCATAAATGGTTATATTTACATAGAAATATGTGCGAAAATTGGGAAAAAAATAAATAACAGGAATTGTTATATAAATTGAATCAAGAATGGCACAAAGAAAATAATACTGGTGACTTTCACACTAGTGATATCACACACAATAGTGGTATTACATACAGTAGTGGTAACATACCTAGTGAAAGTAATAGTAGTTATATCCAAACTTTGAACATTAAGATCTCAATCCAAATAAATGTGGAAAAAAAAACATGACTACAATCGTACCCGCGACAGAGACAATATGATACATACGACGATCAACATGACATGTATGATGATACGTTTTTTGATGTGCTTCAGAACCAAGTTGATAACAACAACCATGTGGATAATATTCACCTTTTGGGTGGTAATCACCATACGGATAACCACCACCCAGTGCATTCAACTGATGAAGTACGAATTCAAATGAATATCATTAATAAGGAGTTATTCCAAGAGGAATATCCTATATCGGATATGTGAGATATAGGAAAATAATATATATATATTTTTTTTTTTTTTTTATTTGTGCATTTTATTTGTGGTTTATGTAAATTTTTAATTTGTATATAATTTTATTTTTCATAAATTGTTTTTTTGTTTTGTTTAGTATAATACGTAAATATTATTTGTTTATATATATATGTATATATTTGATAATATATAGATATTCTTTTCGAATATAATTTCATATATATTTCATAATATATATTGTTTTTTTTTCATATTATTTTTTTCAAATGTTATTTGTATCATATATTATGTACATATTTATTTATTATCATTATATTTGAATATATATTTAGTGGGCAAAAAAAAAAAAATAATAATAATAAATTTTTGTTTATTAAATGTTTTTTCTTCTGTAAAATTTTTTCCTTTTTTATTATATTTATATCCTTTTTTTTTTGTTCACATATATATATATATATATATATATAATAAAATAAATATATTTTTATTACCATATATTTATAATTAAATCCTTCACAATTCTTACTACCTATTTCTTATTCATACATTTATATACTTTAAAATTAAAATTATTTTTAAAAATAGATATTAATCATATAACACAATTATTAAGTTTGACATAGGAAAAGTAATATATTACTTTTTATCATTTATTATTTAGTTTTTTTCTTTTTTTTCTTTCACAATCAAAATTAATATAGCAATATATAAATATGTATTTTTTCATGCATACATAAAACAAAAGAATAAGTAACACAAGTCTTTTCATTTTATATTACACAAACATAAAACACATTATATAATACGCACATAATATATATATATATATATATATATA
Organism: Plasmodium falciparum 3D7; assembly: GCF_000002765.6. NCBI lineage: Eukaryota > Apicomplexa > Aconoidasida > Haemosporida > Plasmodiidae > Plasmodium > Plasmodium falciparum. Next base: position 41,270 of record NC_037283.1, read on the forward strand.
TATATATATATATTTTATTTTATTCATTAGAACTTTCTAACATTAAGCTTCCTAATATATTCATTCTGTGAGCTCTTTTTGAATGAACACTTGCATCTACTGTTTTATCCTTTAGTACATTATATGCACATTCTCTTATAGTTTCCTCAATATCGCACAAATTGATGTTTAATATAATTTTTAATAATTCTTGTAATAAATGGTAGTGTTCGTTAGAAGATATATTAATATTTTCATTAAATAAATTATCATATACTACATTAACACTACTGTATAAGTTATTGATTCCACCTTGTAAATTATTTAAGTTATGTTTTGCTCTTCTTAAATATGGATTAACAGTTTCGGTAAAAGGATAAAATTTTTTTAATAATGAAACAAAATCATTTACATTTTCATCCAAAATAGCATAATTTCTATTAATTCTTTCATCAGCTAAATTTACATATATACCATGATATACGTTATCAAAATTATCTGTTTGTTCCATATATATATTTCCTACATTTTCATAAGTCCAACCCACAGCTTCTAAAATGAATTTGGAGAATGGTGATTTTGTTAAAACATTTATTTCACTTTTAATTATATTTTGCCATTTTTCATCATCATTGATATATAAATCTAATTTTTGTTTTAACAATTCAGTTAATTGTAATTCTCTATAATCTTGCCCTTTCATCATATCACTAACAGATTCTTCAAGGAAAGATACTATATTTTCAGGTGCAATGTTTCTTTCTAAAAATAATTGAACAAATTGGGCTACCTCGGTAGTTCCGATATATTCATGCATTAATTGAGTTGTAAATATTCCATTAAAATATATAAGTGGATTTACTATAGCCATTTTTTTTGTTCCATATACTCCTTCATTATCATAAATATTTTTTCTTATTTGATAACTTAATACTTGATATGCTTCACTTAATTGATTAAATTCATCATTTAACTCAAAGCTGTTATCACTAGTTATCTTTGGATAATGTTGTAAAGATAAGTTGTGAAAATTTCTTTTAAGTTCATTTAGATCAGAGTGCTCATTTACATTTAATACATCATAATAATTTTGTACATCACCCTCATTTAACAACGTATGTGAAATATCATCATGAATATTATCTTCATGAATTTTGGTATTTTGATGTTCTAAATAACTAATAATATCTTGTCCATTCAAAACAGTCTCTGCAAATGACTCATCTCTATGAACACCGAAAATATCATCCTC
>NC_037283.1:47500-55000 GCF_000002765.6 Plasmodium falciparum 3D7
GGATAAAGAAAATAGTGAAAGACAAAAACATGGACTACCTCCAGATATGTCATTTAAGGGATTATCCTCAAAAAAAGAAACAGAAGAATATGTATCGTCAGATGTAGGATATACAATAAAAAAAGGAATATTAAAGGCTTTAAAATTTACTTGGAGATCTATCAGCTTTTTTATAAAACTTATATTCTTTGGATTAATATCACTCCTGTTTTGGACATGTAGATGTATATCCTGTTTATTTTAAGGAACTACATAAACATATATTATTATAGGAAAATAAAAAAATGTATATATGTGGATTTTTTCTGTAAGAAAAAAAAAAAAAAAATTAAATAAAATAAAATAAAATAATTTTAAAAATTTTGTAGTATTATATATAATATAATATTAATATACTATTCAAATTATTCACGTGAATATTTTAATATACCTAGTCACTTTATATATAAAAATATTTGTTATCTATTAGTACCTTTTCAATTAATATTTTTAAATTTTGTCATAAAATATTATTTTTATACTTCATGGTATATATTTTATTTTATTTTACTGTTATTTTGTTTATTTATTTTATTATTATTTTTTTTTTTTTTCGTTGTTGTTGTTCCTTTCTTTCAATATTATATGCTAAATTCACACTTGATATATAATTATTATACTACACATATGTATATAAATATATATATATATATATATATATATATATATATATATATATATTTTTATTTATTTATTTTTAACGAAACTTTTGAATTTTAAGGTAATCATTAATGATACCTCATAATTGTTACATTTTCTTTATTATACAGATATATATATATATATATATATATCGCATAAAAACATTAAAAAATAAAAAAAATGAACTGAAAAAATATAAAAATACATAAAAATGTATATATTTATAATATATATATATGTGCATAAAATATATTTTCCTAAAAAAAAATGAAGTTTTTTGGAAATATAATTATATACACAATTATACATATATAATATTTGAAAACAATAAAAAAAAAAAAAAGGTATAAAACAAAAAATTATATATTTATATATACCTTAGATGCATATATATATATATATATATATATACATAATTAAAAAAGCATAAATAAATATGTCATATAAAAACATAAAAAAATAAGTACAATAAAAAAAAAAAAAATATATTTAATTTTCTTTGGTTCTTTAAAAATTTTATAAGTATAAAAAGGAAACTGACATTTAACATAAATATTATATACATATATATTTATGTACATTAATGTCCAGTCTATTAATATATATGCTAGAAGGAATAACAGAATTGTCTCTTAATTATTATAAAATATAAATATATTTATATATATATATATATATATATGTACTCCTTTAACATACACCTTATTATATCATTTAAATAACACAAAAATCATGTTTTATATTGACCATTTTTATCAATAGGTAATCTGTTTTTAAATTCTTGTAAACATACATCATTGGGCGATTTAAAAAATAATAATGTACACATATTAATTTTTCGTGTTTCTTCTAATAGAACTAAATGACTAGCATCGTCGAATATGATTAAATGTGTGTTTTTAAAATATCTACTTGTATTCTCAAAAACTTCCTCTGAACAATATTCATCATCCTTTCCACCTAAAATTAAGACAGGTATTCCAATTTTCCCAACTTCTCTATAAATATGATGAGCACTCCACATATGCAAATTATTTATGCAACCAAGTATGGATTGTGCTACGTTATCTTTTTTTACGAAAAGATGCCACATTAGTCTATTATATAAAAACTCATTTTTTTGATAGATATCATTATCATCACTATTATTATGGTTACCACCATTCCCAATATCAAGTTCTACTTCTTCATCATCATCATATCCATTTACCATTTTTCCTTTAAATGATCTAAAACAAAAAGGCCGTAAAACAAAAGTTGACAAATTAATTAAGCAAGAACATTTTTTGAATATTTTTAAATACCAAGGTTTCTCATTCAATACACCAACGGGTGATATTAATACCATTTTTTTCACTTTTTCTGTATGCTTTCGAGTAAACCCTGCGGCTATTATACATCCCATAGAAAAACCCATTAAATAATAATCCTTATTTTCTAGGTTCAAATGCTTTAATAATTCTTCTGTTTGTTCTACATAAAAATCAACACCATACGTTTTTTCTTTATCATTATATTTTGGTGTTGCAGATAAACCATAACCATATAAATCAAAATTAAGAACTTGATAATTCGATTTTACCAAAAATTTTTGAATTTCATAAAATTCTAAATTAGATCCATATAATCCATGAAATGTAATTACCAAAGTCTCAGATTCCGGATTCCCCTTCAATTCATAATTTATTATGCCATGTGTTCCATAAAATACTTCACCGTATTCATAAGGGCATTCAATATTATCATTTTTTAAACTATCAGGAATTTCATATTTAATAAACCTTTCATCGTCTTTATAATTATTATCTTGTTCATTATTGGTTCTCTGTCTTATATTCTTTTTCAAATTGTTTGCCCCTATACCATCTTTAATTACATCACATAATATCCTTCTATAAACATTGTCATCTAATTTTGGAGTGGAAAACCTTTCAGTTTCTAATAAGCAATTATTCTAAAAAAATAAAATATATATATATATATATATATATATATATATATATATATATATTTATTTATATTTTATTTTTACTAACCAATATTATTGCTATACATATCAATCCAATTAAACAATATCTTAAACACATCACATAAAACTTATTTACAAACTTCTTATTTTTTTCCAAATCCTTATCACAGGAACATTCGGAAGATTTTCCCAAAATTAGTTTATCATATGTACTTAAGTTTTTTTTTTTTATTGAAATAGAATAGAACCCATTAATATTTCTCATATTTCATTAATGTCACTTTGAAAGAAATGAAAAAAAAAAAAAAAAAAAAAAAAAAAAAAAAAAAAAACTTATACCTATTTATCCATAATTCATATTATATATTTGTGTTTATTTGTTTATTTTATTTTTTTAAATAGAATTTAATATATATTTTTCTTTATATATATTATATATATATTTATGTATATATAATATTTTCCAAATTTATAAAAAAAAAATAAAAAAAAATAAACACAAGAAATAATAAAGTTAAATAATATATAAACTAAATATATAAATAAAAAAGATAAATAAATAAATATATATATTTATATAATATCAGAATATTTTATTATTCCATACTTTATTATTAAATTAAAAAAAAGTTTCTACAAATTATACATATATTTATATATAAGGAGAATAAAAAAAAAAAAAAAAAAAAAAAAAAAGGGAAAATATTAAAATTGAAAAATATACATTTAGGAGAATTAAAATAAACACTAATATTTTATCCAAACCATTTGGTGGAGAATAATTTATACAAATGTAGAGTTTATATCTATATAAAATACATATAATTATAAATTATATGATAAATAATATAAATGATATATATATCCAAAATAAAAAAAAATAAAACATAAAAATTAATGAAATATATATATAATATTTAAATTAATTTTATAAATATATCTAATCCATATGATAATTAAAGAAAAAATTTATTAATATATATAATTTTTTATGTTCCAATTTTCTTAATATATTTTTATTACTTTTTTTATTTACACCTCTACAACATATATTATTTTTGTCAAATTAATATATATGTAAAGGAAAATAAAAAGATATCCATTTGTTTGCAAAGGAATAAAAAGATATTATATATACATTAATATTTTTATATTTAATATTAACAATTTTCCATAATAATAATATAACATTACGAATAAAAAAATAAAATTATATGATAAAGTAAAAATATCAGAAAATAAATTTTTTTTTTTTTTTTTTTAACATATTAAATATGAAAATATATATCATATTTTATATTTTTGTATTTATTTTTATTTTTTTTTAATACAAAATTAAATATATAATAAAAATAATTATGTAATTTCTTAAAATTTGAAATATAAGCATAAAAAGGAAATATACTCAAATTGGGAAATTTTGTACATATAATAAGGATACCACAAAAAAATATATATATTTATATTTATTTTCAAGATTTTAAGGTTTTATATCATTATATATATATATATATACATATGTATATAATGGTGAAAATAAAATTAATAAGGGAAAATTCAAATTTAAAATAAAATAATCCCGATTTTTTTCCTTTTTTTTTTTCAATAAATATATATATATATATATATATATATATATAATGTACAACTTTATTTCTTTATTTACCATTAATATTAGTACCAATAATTATTATATATTTTTATTTTCTCTAACATAATTTTTTAATGTCATTTTTTTTTTTTTATTTTATATTTTTAATTTTACTTTTTTTTTTTTTTTTTACAATTTAAATTTTAATATAAGCATGAATTTACTTTTATCTTATTTTTATGTACTTATTTTATAAAAAAAAAAAAAAAAAAAAAAAGTTATATACATTTTTTAAATTAAATATATAGAATGAATCATATTATAATTAATTCTTCATTTAACATATATATGGACCATATAAAGTAAATAATATATATATATAGTACAAAATTTTAAAAACAAAAATGTTATTTTTTTATATGTTTATATACACATATATATATATATATATATATATAATAAATTATAATGTTGATTTATTTTATATTAATAATATAGAAATTATAATATCATTATTACTTTTTAATTTCAGGACAAAAAATATAACATATATGATTCACATATAATTTTTTACATATATCATATTTTGCTTATATAACTTTTTTCTTTCTATTCTTATTTGGTACAGCATAAATATATATATAAATATATATATATAACCAATATTTACGTAAAAACAAATGTTCTAAAGTCGAAATATAATTTTTCTTCATTTTAAAAATTACATAAGAAAAAGTCTATATATATTTACAAAATATCATTTAATATTAATAATTATAATTATATTTGTTTTTTTTAAAATTTGGTATAAATTATTTTACTAAAACTTATTAAAACAATACAAGTCTATTATCATTTATTTTTATATTTATTTTTATATTTATTTTCCTTCTTTTATTTTTATTTTTTTTTTTTTTTGTTACTTTCAATGTAGAAAGTTTCATTTCCTATGTTTTTTAAAATATATTACATTCGAGATGTAAATATATATATATATTTACAATATTAAATATTCATTTATTCATTTATTTTTCTTTTTCTTTCTCTTTCAGTCTTTCTTTGTTTCGTAGTATTTTTATAGAATAATTCAATACAAGCACAATGAAACAAAATATTCTTAATTTTATATATCTAAATGTATGTATATATATATATATATATGTATATATTTACATATGGACGTAAAAAAAAAAAAAAAAAATTTTGTTTCTCCTAAAATAAAGAAAATAAATATTTCTTCTTATATATATAAATACATATATAAAATACTCTAAGTGCAAACATTATTCAAATAATAAATATAGAAAACATTTCAATTATAAAAACATATCTAATTATAAAAACATTTCTAATTATATTTATAAATCATTTCCTCGTTATTATAAAATTATGAAAAAACATAATTGTACAAAAGTTGGATTCGATTTTTATCTCAATCGGTCAATCTAAAAATAAAAATTATATAAGTATAGAAAAAAAAAAAAAAAAAAAGCCTCTTCAAAATTATATATATATATATATATATAATGAACACACTATTCATATAAAAGCAGAAATTATTTTTTATTTCTTTGTTTTGGTTTATTTCTCCATTCTGTAATTTCATATATAATATTGTATTAATTCAATTCCATTATATAAATATATATCTACAATACATTCAACCAATTTAAGCTGTTGTGGCTGGGGCTGGTTCTTTTACTTCAGTATTTTTTGGTTTGGCACCATCGGTTTCTTCTTTTTCTCCTTTATCGTTTTTGTTTTTGTAGTAGAATCCAAGACCAACACCAGTACCAACAAGTAAGGCTAAAGCAGATGCTAATGAAGAGTATAATACAATGTTCTTATTTCTCTTCTTCTTCTCTATATCAGTCAATTTCTTTCCAGTAGGGGCTCCTGCATTATTATTAGATCCGGCAGCAACATAACCTGGATATACTAATTTTACTGCTATGATAGCAAAGAAAAAGAATAAAATATTAGAAACTTTCATTTTTAATAAAATACAAAAAGGGGAAATTTTAATAAATTAAAAAAAAAAAAAAAAAAAAAAAAATTTTTTTTCTAAATAAAATATAAGGGGGTACGGAGAAAGGATACTATAAAAAAGTAAAATAAATATTTTATATATATATTTATATAAAAATAATAGAAAAAGAAAAAATTAATTAAAATTAAAAATTTATTAATTATATATTATTTAAAAATAATTTATAATAATATATTTTTTTTTCTAAAAAAAAAAAAAAAAATTCATTAATTGAAAATTCGTTTCTTTTTTTTATTAATAAAAAAAAAATTATATATATTATATTTTTTTTTTAAAAAAATTAAAAAAAAAAAAATTGTTTTATAAATATTATAAAAAAATAAATTTTAAAATATAAAAATAATTTTAAATTTTGAATTATTCTAAGACTTTTTCTTCAAGGGTTGTTTTTTTTATAGTTATATATCTTTTTTATAAAATAAATATAAAAAAAAAAAAAAAAAATTATTTCTTTTTATTATGATGTTTTGGTTATAAAATAAAAATTCATTGTTTTTTTTATTATGATATTTTTTATTATAAAAATAAATAATAAAATTTAAGGTTATATAAAAATAATTATTTAAAAAAGATTAATATAAAAAAATAAAATTAAATAAATATTAATTTTAAAAATAATAATAAATTAAATATTATATTATATATATATATAATATATATTTTTTTTTTTACTTATAAATAATTATACATGCTCTATATTTTATTTATTTTTTTTTTATTTAATAGAATATAATAAAGAAAAACAAAAAAACAAAAAAAAGGCTTTTTTCTTATTTATATAAAAAAAAAAATACAGTTTTTGAAAAAGAATATATTATATATATATATATATATATATATATATATATATATATATATAATTAATTTTTTGAATAACTTATTTATATATATTTTATATATCATATATATATAATATTTCTATATTTATCTATAATAAGATAATATATATATATAGGTAGAACAAACAGAAAAAAAAAAAAAAAAAAAAAATATGATTGCATTCCTCCTTCTATATATTATTTATATATGTCCATTAAAATTAATTATATGGCTTTCAATAAAAAATATCTTCTTTTAAATTTGGTATTATGTTTTTTTTAAACTAATTCTTTATGCGCATATAAAAATAATACATTTTTAAAAATTAATATATTTTGAAGCAAAAATAATTTTATAGCGTATTTTTTATTTTTTATTTATTTTTATCAG
>NC_037283.1:57500-72500 GCF_000002765.6 Plasmodium falciparum 3D7
CAAAATTAATAATATCATTAACAAATGGGAACATTTCAAAATTAAAATTTTGATTAATTCTACATTTTGGAAAAATATAAGATATAAACTTTGAAAAAGGAACTAAGAAATATTTATATTTCATTGAAGCTTTTGATGATAACTCCTCAAGACAAATCATACCAGATAAGGATATACATCCTTTTATATTAAGATTTTTATAATCACCTGACTTTCCTAATAATTCTAATGTTCTTAAAACAACATTACCACCCATGGATAAACCCATAATATATATAGGAATTTTATCTTTTTTTAAAGCTTTCATATCTGTATTTTTTTCTCTTATAGCTCTTAAATATTTATTTCTTTCATAATCTAAACATACTGTTCTATTAATTTCTTCAAGATATTGAATTACATCATATACAAGATCATCAAAATTATTTATATTCGCCTTTAAATTCTCCCATCCCTCTGACAAACCATGACCTTGTAAATCTATACCATAAACTGAATAACCTTTGTCATTCAATTTCTCTATCCAACTATCTTTATATACATAATAATTATCCTGATCCTTTAATATAGCTTTATCGTTACTAATTACTTCAACATTCTGCCTTAAATATTGTAATCTCACATGTCCATTCAAACCATGAATTAACAAAAATATTCCTATGGCCTTCTTAACAGTCCAAGAATAAGTTCTTAATAATAAACCATCCTTGTTAAAAAATGAATGTAATCTTGGTTTTCCATCTAATCCACTATTACTTACATCATTTTCGTAAAGTAACTCATTTTCAACCATTATAGGACAATATATAAATATATATATATATTATATAATTTTTACATACCTTTATTTAAAAAAAAAAAAAACAAAAAAATTACTATAATATATATATGTATATATTTACATATATTTTTACTTATGTATTACTCTATACATATATATATATATATATATTATTTTGTAATTTTTTTTTAAAAAATACACTGGTATTTTTGTTCTATGAACAATCCTAACAAAATATTTTAATATTACAAATTTTAAAATCTTTTATATATATAATCAATTTAATATTTATATATAGTTTTTATTTATCAATCAAAGAATTAATTCAACAAAAATTAATTAAAATACAACGAAATAAATTTTCATATTAATATATTATATTCATTAATACAAATTAATAAATGTATCTAAAAATATAACAAAAATATATATATATATATATACATATAATATTTTTCTTTTTTTTAAATACATATTTATTATATAATTATAAATAAATATATATATTACATATTTTTTAAAAATATTCTCCAGTGAAATAATTTACTGTATCCTATATACTTTTTTATAATTCTCATAATTTCCACAATTTTTTACATTTCTACTTATTTTATTAAAATCATTAATAAAATATATATTTCATTCTTTAAATAGAAAAAAATATACAAAAAGGAAAATAATGTAAAAATATTAAAATATTATATATTAAATTAATACATAAATATATATATATAAATCAATAAATATATAAAAAATATATATATATATTATATTATATATATGTTTTATTTTTATATTTTATTAAAAAAAAAAAAAGAAAATTATATCCTATATAAAATTCAACAATTTTTTTTTAATAAATATATATGTTTTTTTTTTCTTCTAAACACATATTATAAATATGGAAAATAAAAAAAAAAAAAAAAAAAAAAAAAGCCCAAAAAAAAAACAAAAAAAAAGAATCAATGAATATTTTATATTACATTTTATAATTAATTAAAAAAAAAAAAAAAAAAATCAATGAATTATTTATATTACATTTTATAATTAATTAAAAAAAAAAAAAAAAAAAATTTCGTGGATATATACTTATATTTTTTATTCTTATTTTATTCTCCCTTTTTTTTCCTGTTTCTTTTTTATTATTTTAAATTTACATTTATTTACATTTATTTTCATTTCCATCTATTTTTTTTATTAACACATTTATCCATATAATATATTCATACCATTTACTAAAAAAGATAAATTAAAGGTATTCACCATCATTTTATAAATATATACATAATTTACATGCATTTAGAATACTATATTAATTAAATATATATACTTATATTATCAAAATTATTCTTATTATGTTCCGGTAAAGCATTATATATTATTATTATATAAAATTTTTTTTTTCTTTTTTTTTTTTTTATTATTAAATATTCATATAAAATATAATAATAATAAAATAAATATTTCTGTAACATAAAAATGTAGGAAAATAAAAATTACTGTAAAATGTATTTATATAAAATAAAATTATGTAAAAAAATTAATGGGCTCTTCTCCCTTGAAAATAAATAAATAATTAATTAATTAATTAATTAATATAAAAAAAAATAAACAAATAAATAAAATAAAATAAAATATCAATTGTTATTTTTTTAAATATTTTCCCTAATATTTAAATTTTCTATATACAAAAATAATTTTAAGGCTTCATTATATTTTAGAATATTATATTTTCATTAATTTTTATTTTATTTTATTTTATTTTTATTTTTTTTTTTATATCACTTTATTTTCCTTTTTTTGGGGTAAGTGGAGAATATACATTTTCCCCTTTACAAAAAAAAAAAAAAAAATATATATATATATATATATATATATATACATACATACATTTTATTAAATATAAATTTAAAATATAATATTCATTTATTTACTTGTGAAAAATTAAGAACAAAGAAAACATATATGTAATATAAATATTCACTTATATAAAAATGATAATACTGCGGAAACTAAATTATATAAATAAATAACATAATATATAATAATAATAATAAAATTTTTATTATTATTAGGTGTATAATTATACATATATAAATATATATATATATATATATATATATATATGTATAAATATCTTAAAATATTTTCATTGAACAAGTGAAATATTTAATTCTACAATGTTTTAATATATTTTATTTTTATAATATATCTATGGACATATTTTTTATTAAAAAATAATATATATATATATATATAAAAATTTAAATAATAATATGCAATCATAATTATAAACATTAGTTTATTTAAAAAAAAAAAAAAAAAAAAGTTAAAAAATAAAATGATATATTAATACAACAAGTTAGCTAAACTAATAAATAAAAGAAACAAAAAAAAAAAAAATAATAATAATAAAAAGGAAATATACATACATATATATATATATATTAATTGATGAAATAAAGGAAAACAAATCCTAAAGTGTAAAAATTAGCAATCTAAAAAAACATAAAAAATCAAATTATACTTACATTTTCTAATTGTATTAATATATCTCTTAATAATATTTTATAATATAAAAATGGAATAATTTCTTCGTTCTTTTGAAATACTGATATATATATGTATAAAAAACAATGATAAAATTAAAATTTTATGTTTCCTCATAAATCGAAATATATATATATATATATATATATATATATAAATATATATATTATATGACTTATGCTCCATTAAATTATTCCTTTTTACAAAATATTAGGAATATCAACTATTTTGAATAATTAAAACAATCTTCATCATATTCTTCAAATAAATGCATATTATTATTTACATTTTAGTAAACTAATTTTTTAAAAATAAAAAATACACACTCTAGTCCATGTAACCATATGCTTATAATATATTTGTATATATTCATTTTATTTAAAATTTATTATTTTTTTTTTATTTTTTTTTTTTTTTTATTTTTATTATTTTTTATTTTTATTTTTATTTTTTTTTTTTTTTTTGTCATCCCATGTTAAAATCCATATATATTTCACATAACAATAACTTCAATTTTGTAATATCCTGTTAATTATATGGTCACATATCTGATCTTTGGACGATATAACATTTCCTTAGGTTCTGAGGTATATGCCTGAACATATACACTACGTGCAGAAGCAGGACCATTTACATCTGGTACATCCAAAACTGACAAAATATCTGATTCCATATATTCTGCAGAATCTGCAGATAATACTGTATATCTTGAAGTGCTTGAATCTCCTGAAGCAGTTGAATCTTTTAAAGCATCTTCATCCTCTGCAACATCTACTCCTTTTTCTTCTTCTTCTTCTTCTTCTTCTTCTTTTTTAACGGATTCATCTGAAATATTTTCCTCCTCAGTTACTTCGTCTTCTACAAGAGCATCAGAATCTTGTGCATCAATATAATCAGATGTTTTCATACACTCATTATACTGTCCATTAGGTCCTGTAGAATAACAACCATCACCGTCTTTAGTAATTTTTTTTTTTTTTTTGTTCTTTCTAATATGTTCAGTTACATAATCTAAATCTAGTTTTGTACTTTGGGCTTTTACTTTTTCTTCAAAAGCTTGAAGCATATTATGCCTACAAGCCTTTTCTGTTTTAATACTTAATTCTTTCCATTTTAATCTATTCGCTTTTATAAGTTTCCTATAATAATCTTTTCTCAACAATAGTGAGTTGCACCAGTTTAAAAAGGTCGTATTAATACTTTTTTCATAATTTAATCTATTTTTTTTTACTCTCTTTTTACATATATTCCATTGTTTCTCTGAAAAACTATTATCAACATTGTATTTCTTTTTCAATTTAAGGAAAAAATTGTATAAATTTTTCATAATCATAACATATTTAACTCTTTCATTCCTCATTATTTGCCACCATAAACTATATACTTTTTCTTTATTATTATTTGTATATTCCATCAATTTATCTACTTCTTTATCTATTTCCTCATCTGTCATGCTATCAGCAAGTTCTGAATATTCATAACCAAATCCATCTTTAAAATTACTATAATTACCTTGTGATAATGTCGATGATCTTCTAATCTTTTCCTTAAACTTTTCATGTGATTCCATTCCACCTAAATCAGTATTTCCAAATACATTATCTTCTTTAATTCCATTATTTTCAACATTTGGTGACATGTATAATTTATTTAAAAAATTATCATGTACTTCTACATTAGACTCATACGTAACTCCCTTATTCTCATATAATGATCTGGAAGAACTACTGTTGGGTTCTGTAACATGAACACTTCCTTCAACTTTGTATATACAAACACCCTAAAAAAAAAAAAAAAAATAATAAAATATATCAAATTTTTATCACAAAAATTTAATTAGACAAGCATATATACATATATACATACATACATATATATATATATATTTATGTTTATATTTATGTTTATATTTATGTTTATATTTATGTTTATATTTATGTTTATATTTATTCATCCTTTTGTACTTACAAATACCATCATATGGAGTAATACACATATGCATATGAAAAAACGAGAATGAAAAGCTTTATTCATCGAACATATCCATTTTGCACCTTTCCTAATTATTCCTTCATGAACATTATATTTATAATTTTTTCTCTTCATATCTAAACGAGGATTATTTAAGCATAACTTGTATTCATTATAAGAAACCATAATTAAATATTTTCCTACAATTAATAAGAAAAGGATAAAATGTTATAAATAAATAAATAAATAAATATGTATATTTTATTTTTATTATTATTTCCTTATATTTTCTAACTTATTCTAATAAAAAATAAAATATACATATATTTATATATATATCAATATGTTATACACAAATATTATTTTTATTTTTTATAAACAAATTAAAACTAAAACGGATATATTTTAATATACATATCATTATTTATATGAACTATAATTTATATGTAAAAATATATATCATTATATACAACATCATTCATTTTTTCCCCATTCTTTCTTTTTATATTATATATAATTATAAAAAAAAATACATTAAGATATTATATTTCTATAAATTTATAATTCAAACGGAATATATAAAAATATAAGTATATACTTTAAACACCAGAATATAAAAATTAAAAAATATTATATAACTATAGATACATGATATTCCTTTATTTTTTAAAATATTCTCATAAGTTTATAGAATTTTATTTTTTTATTTTCCTCAATTTATTCTTTCTACTTAAGAGGCACATTTTTTATGTATAATAAAAAAAATATATAGGTATATATGATATATAATATATATATGAAAATAAATAAAATAGAGTATATGAAATATTATCTTGAATGAATACATATATATATATATATATATATATATATATAATATATATATAATATATATATAATATAATGTAGTACATGTTTTATTTTTTACATGCACTATATTATATATAATAAATATATATTTTTTTAATGTGTTTTTTATTTTTTTTATTTACCTTAAATTAACGGAATAAATATTTTTTTTTGAAATTCAATTCAAAATTTATATTAATACAATTTTTTTTATAATAAGTACAACATAAAAAAAGTCAACCAATTATTAATAAAAATATATAAATATTTTATAAATACATGTATAATATATATAAATATATATTATTAAAATATTTTTCTTTTTCAAAAAGGGTATTTATTTTCTATATATATAATAAATAATTAATTAATTAAACGAATCAAATATGTGATATTATAAAAAGACAATAAATAAATAAATAAATAAATAAATAAAAAAAAAAAAAAAACTATTTTTCTATACTTTTTTTTTTTTTTTTTTTTTTCATTTATATTAATTTTAATATAAAATGAATAACATCTAAAATTTCATCATTTGTTTTAAATATATATATATTTAATACTATAAAAATATATGCAATATTATATTATACGGAATATTATTAAAAATATACTAATATATATATATATATATAAATACAAATTTGTAATGCCTTTCAAAAAAAAAAATAGGATAATATAATACATGTATACTATTCAGTAAACTATAAAAATATATATGTATTTATAATTTTTAATACTCTTTCTGCAAATATTAATTATAATGAAAAAATCTGACAAATACATTTTTTATACAAAAAAAAAAAAAACTTATAGTTTTCCAATATATACATATATTAATGGTAAAAATTGAAAAAAAAAAAAAATAATGTGCACCACATAGAAAAAAAAAAAAAAAAGAAGGTATTCTATATAAATGTAAAAATATAAATATATAAAAATATAAATATATAAAAATATAAATATATAAAAATATAAATATATAAAAATATAAATATATAAAAATATAAATATATAAAAATATAAATATATAAAATGTTTTATCCAAAAATAAAGAAAAAATATACATATATATATATATATATATATATATATATATATATATTTATGTAATAATGAAAATAAAAAAAAATTATTTTTTTAATTTGAAAGTAGATACATATATATGTAATAACCTTTTAATTAACTTTTTATTCATTTATATTTTATATAAAATGTGTGCAACATAATAATACAACATAACAAAACATACGCGGGAAAAAAAAAAATACAGAAATATAAAAAAAAAAAATAATAAAATAAAAGAAAATAAAATAAAAGATAAGAAAAGAAAAGAAAAGAAAATAAAAGATAAGAAAAGAAAAGAAAAAGAAAATTATATATTTTTTTATTTTTAATAAATTTACAAATAAAATAAAATATATATATATATATTTATTTATTTATTTATATACTTCCAGTGCCGTGTTGTATATTGCTCTTAAAAACAAATCTTGCGTATTCATAATATTTGGTCATATTTATCTAATCATACTCTTATATAATATACCTGGAAACATATTCTTATGATATTATATTTTTCCATATAAACATAAAACTCTGTTTTATTTATTGTAATTTTTTTTTTTTTTCTTATTCTATATAATAAATATTTCTTTACAAATAAAAAATCTACTATTACATAATTATTGTCAAGTTCAAATATAATATATTTTTTATTATATTTTTTATTAACATATACTTTTTGTTCTTTTTCCCCTTTGGACTTTTTAAATTTCAAAAAATCATTTTTAAAGGAAAAATATATAATATCCTATAATGCAACTAATTAGTTTAAAAATAACAAAAATAACAAAAAAAAAAAAATTTTAACCATCTATGCAAATCTTGAACTTTTATTTTCTTTATATATTATTATATAACTATTTTTCTTGTTTTTTTAGATAGACATATTTATTGCGTTATATATAAAAAAATAGCACATTGATATATATATATATATATATATATATATATATATGTGTGTGTGTCTCTTATGTTTTAGTACATACTATGTCAATATATCACATGATAAAATATCACAATCATAATATATATTTGTTATTTATTTTATATCATTATTTCATATATTTTGCATGCTCTATTCTTTTTTTTTTATGTTAATTCTTTCAAAATTTTTGGAAACACAACAAAATTAAATACACATATATTAATAGTCAAAAAAGAAGAAAAGAAAAAGGACAAATGAAAAAAATTTTATTTCTTTGCATAATTATATAAATATGTAGACATATACATAAATATATATATATATATATATATATATATAATATTTTAAAAATTTTACTTATGAATAGTGTGAATAAATAAAATGGTGCTTATTAATATCTTTTTTATGTATTAATATAACTCATCAAAAAATGAACAAGAAGAAAAAAGAAAAAAAAAAGGAAATATAATAAGAAAAAATATAAAAATCTTAAATTACACTTCTATTATTAATACACAAAACTCTAAAGATATATCAATATATTATAACTAATATGTATATATGTATATATATATATATATATATATATTAATATATATTATAATTTATTATTATTTTATTTTCTTTTTAATGTCTATATCTATAAGATGGTAAATTTTCATGATATATAATTATATGATGAATTCTCGCTTTTATACGTATTATCATTTTATTTATTATTTCTTCTTTAATATTTATACCCTCAGAATTAAATCGTACATATATTGTTAAACGTATATCATTCATATTACATAAATATTCATTTCTTTTCTGTTCATCTCTTTGTCTTAACACACAATCTAAAAGGTCCATTGATATATCAAGTTCGGTTTTATAAGAAATATACATTATATTAACACTTTCATGTGTTAATGGGAAATTAGAATTAATTTCTTCCATCTGATTTAATAAATTATTACCCATGTTATTTATTCCATTGAATGAATAATTTAATCCATATAATCTAATATGTAAACGCATTTTATTTTTTACAAAATCTTTCAAAAATATTATATGCTTTCCATCATCAATACTATTTTGAACATCAACTACCAAATCATCAAGAATTCGTCTTTCAAAAAATATTATATTTTTCAGCTCATATAATTCATCAAGCGTTAAAGAAGAATCAAATGTACGTTTCCTTGAAAATTTTGAAATATGTAAATTTTGTAAATTTGGTGAATTTTGTAAATTTTGTAAATTTTGTAAATATTGTGAACTTTCCCTTTCACCTAATTCTCGTTTTTCTTTTATATAAAATTTATTATAATTAGTTTTATTTATTAAATACAAGCTACATTCTACATCCTTTTCATAATCTATATTTAATGATGTCTTTAAAAAATTATGAAGACAAACATAAAATATTATAATATGATATATTTTTATTACATACATCTTTTTATAACAAAAAATATATATATATATATATATATATATATATATATATAAACCTAAAAAAGTCTAACTTTTATAATTATCATAAAATAAAAACAGAACAAATCAAATGAGGGGGGGGAAGGGTTACATAATAATTCTATAACAATTAATTATTTTATTATATTAATAATGAAAAAAATATAAAACATTCAAAAAATATATATTAATTAAAATGTTTTTAAAATAAATAAATATATATATATAAACTTCCATTTCAACACCATGCAAAAAAAATAAAATAAAATAAAATAAAATAAAAGATTATAACACCATTAAATAGAGTCATCAGATTTTTATAATATCATAATAATAAAAAAAAAAAAAAAAAAAAGAAAAAAAAAAAGAAACAATCATACTGTATATATATATATATATATATATATATGCATAATACAACGTATTAACAAAAATACCACTGTCAAAAATATAAATATTCTTTTTTTTTTTTTTCATTCACACAAAAAAAAAAAATTTATTTTTAATCCAATAAGGGTATACATATATATTCCTTATATATTTATTCATATTATATTTAAAAAAAATATTCTTGCTTTTTTTTCTTTTTTAAAAATTTAAACCTATATACTTAAAAAGAAACCACATCTTATAGGGTATATAATAAAACCTTCGAATAATAATAATAATAATAATAATAAATATATTACCGAGGTATAATAAAAATATCACATAACCATGATATTTATTTTTAAAAATAACTATAAAATTATTTTTTTTATTACGTAAAATCTCATTATAAATTTAAATATATATATTTATATATATATTTTTTTTTTTTTTTTTTGGGTGTGAGAAATATTTCACATTTTATATTTCAACATCTAATTTATATTATACTATACATGCATATAATAAAGGTCAATATATAAAAAAAAAATAAAATATACTATTAATTTTTATATTTAAAATTTTTTCCTTTCAACCCTTTTAATTTTATGACTTGATTTTTCTCAACATACATTTTTATTTTACATATATAATTAAGACAACATGTAAAACTTGAACCCAAATTAATACTAAGAGAAAAATATAAAAAAAAATAGTAAGAGGTCTCAAATTTTATTTATATAATAAATATTATAATATTATTACATAGAATAAACAATTCACATTATATTTGTAAAAGGTATAAATAAAAAAATATATATATATATATATATATAGTAAAAAGCAATATATGTCATACATTTTTATAACCTATCATTTAAATAAAATATAACTATTTCCTTTTTTTTCACATTCCTTTTTTTTTTTTTTCTTTCTATTTATTAAACAAATATATACTATTATAATATTCCTACAATTAATAATATTCATTTTGTTTTTTTTGTTTTGAGATATATCCTATTTAAGAATGAACAAATTATCCTGTACATTTTTTTGGATAAATAACAAGATATTTGTACAATGATAATCTTTATTTTTAATATATTTAAAAAAATAACATAGTAAAATATGGAAAATTAAATTAAAAATATAAAAAACGCAAAAAGACTAATTCTTATATATATACATTTTATATTATATATATTATATTATATTATTATATACATATATATATATAATTTCTTCATATTGTCATTCTGGTGCACTTTTTTTTTTTTTTTTTTTTTTTTTTTTTTTCCCTGTAAATATATTTTATTATGTATATAAATATAATATATATATATAATATATATATATATATATATATATATATATATATATATACATATATTTATTTAACAATTAATTATATATATAAATTTAATTTAAAATACTATATAAAATTATAAATACATACACATATAAATGTTAAAGCACAGATAAACTAATATATTATAACTTCTCTTTTGTTAATATAAATAAATATATTTATATATATATATATATAATAAACGCTCTATTTTTCCTTCTTTCTGTTCTTTTTTTTTATATAACACATTAAAAAAAAGAAAAAAAAAAAAAAACACATATAATATTATAAATATATATATATATATATATATATATATTTATATATGTTTATATTTTACATATATATATATTTTACATATATATTATATATATATTTATATATATAATATATATATATATTTTTTTTTTTTTAATATATCATACATTATAAAAAAAATAATGAATAAAACTTTATGAATATAAAATTATTCATATAAATTATTTTTCATATTATGAAAAATTAAAAAGTTCATTTTTTTTTTTTTTTTTTTCAAATATTATGTAAAAGTTAATATAAAGGAAAAATAAAATAATCATATTTTCCTTAATTATAAATTTTTTTTTTTATAGTATTTATTGATTAATATTATATATATATATATATATATATATATATATTATATAATTATATACTTTTTTGATAATAACTTGGTATATGCATTTAATGTATAATTATATATTATAAATATAATAATAGTATATTTAAAAATATAAATATAAATTATTTATATATATATATATATATATATTAATTTTTTTCTTTTCTTTTCATTCTCTTTTGTTTTTTTTTTTTTTGGTTATTATCATTTATATTATTTATATAATTTTTTTTTTTTTCTGTTTCCCCTTTTTTTTTTTTTCATTGTATATATAATATGAATAATTAAAATATAAAAAAATATATATATATAATATATATATACACATATGCATACTATACGTACATATGTATATAATATATATATATATATATATTTTTTTAATATTCAATTTATATATAGTTATACAATAATGAAACATGTTAAATAATTTTTATTTATATATTGTTACACATATATAATAAAATATATTACATAATTATTTATTTTTATAAAAAAAATATATGTTGAATATATAAACATAAGAAATACAATTCTTTTTGCATTATATATATATATATATATATTATATTTGTATATAATCATTTTATGATAAAAATTGAACCCACAAATCACGTACATATATATACACGTGTGTTATATATATATATATATATATATATATGTATGTATGTACTTATTTATTTATTTATATTTATTCATTTTTTATGTTTAAAAATTTATCAAAAAATAAAAAATTAAAATAAAATAACAAAGTAGATGATACAAAGTAATAAATATTTTATTTTATAGATGAGGTATTTCATCCTTATTTAATATATATATATATATATATCTATTTATATTTATATATTTTTTTATTTTGTTATACTGTTCTGCTTTTTTTTTTTTTTTCTTTTTCTTTTTTGATAACACATTTTTACATTTATTCAAAGGGAAAACCATAAAATACTTTTTTATTAACTGTAATAACAAGTAATTTAGGAATTTTTATAATATTGTTTCTTTTTTTTTTTTTTTTTTCTTTTTTTTAGAAGATAAAAAAAATAGAAGAATAATATTTAAGCAAAAAAGGAAATTTTCACCACAAAAAAAAGAAAAAAGAAAAATTAATAATTTTTGTGTAATACACATTATTGTAAACCTGTATACGCACAAAAATATACACACACACATATATATTTATTATATATACATAATATATATACATGGTATGTATGTATGTATGTATCACATAAGTTTTGATTTTATCATAATAACAGAAATTTATATGAATAAATTATTATTTAATTTTTTTCTTTTATATATATATATATATATATAAAGAATTATTAATTTTTTTTTTTATAATTTTTTGATATTTATTATTTGTACCTATATTATTATTATATTTTATATTTTAACAACTTATATTTTTTGCCTATTTTATAAAATAAAATATATATATATATGTGAATGAATGTATGTATGTATATAATAGTATGGATATTAGTGGATACTAAATTCTATAAAATTTCCATATAATAAATATACTGGTACACAAATATATATATTTTGTGTTGCTATTGAATATATATATATATATTTATTTATTTATTTACTTATTTATTAATTTACTTATTTGCTTATTTATTTATTCATTTAATTGTTTATTTTTTTTATGTTAATAATATAACTTATTTTGTTTAATATAACAAAACACCTAGAAAACATAACCACATATATATATATATATATATATATATATATATATATATATTTATACTTTTATATATATATGTGTAAAATTAGTATCTAGCACCTAATAGAACAGTAAAATATATATATATTTATATATATATATATATATATATATATATATTTTTTTTTTTTTTATTTATTTTTTTTTTAATATTTATATATTTATAAAAAATGGAAAGCAAAATCTGTGACCCCATTGGGCTCGATAAAAATAAGTTTCGTAAAGTAGAAGAGGAAAATGAGGAGAATAGTAAAATAGTAGAAAATGGGCAAATGACATATAATGACGATTTAGAAATGTTCACAACAATACAACTTAATCAAGAAATAGATATACGTAAGAACCCTTTTCCATTACATATGATAAATCAAAAGAATGATATACCTTTATGTGCTCAAGAATTTTCAAAATTAACAGATCCTTTATATATTAAAAAAATATGTCTTGAAAAAGTACATGATTGGTCTAGGTGTAATGAAGATGATGTATGTGTAAATCAAATTTTAAGTGGATTAACTAATCAACTTTTTGAAGTTAGTATAAAAGAAGACACAGCAATTGAATATAGAATAACGAGAAGACATGTTTTATTTAGAATATATGGAAAAGATGTAGATGCATTATATAATCCTTTAAGTGAATTTGAAGTATATAAAACAATGAGTAAATATAGAATAGCACCTTTATTATTAAATACATTTGATGGTGGGCGTATCGAGGAATGGTTATATGGAGATCCTCTAAGTATTGATGATTTAAAAAATAAATCTATATTAGTTGGAATAGCCAATGTATTAGGAAAATTTCATACACTTAGTCGAAAACGTCATTTACCTGAACACTGGGATAAAACTCCTTGTGTATTTAAAATGATGGATAGGTGGAGATTAGCTGTATCGAATTATAAAAATCTTGATAAAGTAACCTTAGATATTAATAAATATATACAAGAATCTCATAAATTCTTAAAATTTATTAAAATATATACACAAATAGAAAATATAGCAAATGATATCGTTTTTTGTCATAATGATTTACAAGAAAATAATATAATGAATACAAATAAATGTTTAAGATTAATCGATTTTGAATATTCAGGATATAATTTCCTATCGGCAGATATAGCAAACTTCTTTATAGAAACAACAATCGATTATTCATATAACGCATATCCATTTTTTATTATTAATAAAAAAAATTACATCTCATATGAATCAAGAATACTTTTTGTAACGACTTATCTATCCAAATATCTAGATGATTCAACAGCTGCTTCGGATCAAGATATCATAGACCAATTCCT
>NC_037283.1:80000-82500 GCF_000002765.6 Plasmodium falciparum 3D7
ATTCATATAATGATGTTTTACAAGAATATAAATATGCACATAACATATTTTTCATGGTGTCATTTTTTTTCAAATAGTTATCGGTATATGATTTATAATTAATAAGATTCAATATGTTGTTCTTTTTATCTTCTACCATATGTTTTATTTCCATAAAATTGTCCTTAGTTAATCCCAGGACTAAAAAAAAAAAAAAAAAAAAAAAAAAAAAAATATACATATATATATATATATATATATATATATAATTTATCTTGCTTCCTATTTCTATAGATTTGTTTTTTTTCTAAACCCACCATTAATCAGATGATAAAACCATGGTGCTCGATTTACTTCATATAAATTTTTCTCATCAAAAGATTTGGGATCTTCATAGAAAAACAATATTTCTTCTTCCTCATTCAAATTATTATTACTTGACATTTTTATTTATATGATACTTATATATATATATATATATATGATCATATATTTTTTTTTAAAACCTTTAATGCTCAAGTCAAATTTTCAATTTCATATATGCTTATAATAATATCAAATGTTCATGTTTAAATTATTATAAAATAGTTTGTACAATACACATGAATGTATCTCTTTTTTATTTTCTCCTATAAATAAAAAAAATAAATAAATAAAAATAAAATAAAATAAAATAGAAATAATATTATACATACATACATACATATATATATATATATATATTTATTTATTTATTTATATATAATTATTCACATATTATATATATATATGCATATATATTTATACCTCTTTATTAATATTTCTTGATATAGAGAACAAAAATAAAATGAAAAATAAAATATTAAAATTATTTTGTTCTTATCCTCATTGTAGATATTAAAAAAAAAAAAAAAAAAAAGATATTTTTCATAATATATAATTATCATTATTACTATTATTATTATTTCTTTTTGTATTAATAAAAGCAGGATATTTTTCATATTATATATTATGAAGTCCAGAATTTTATCCCTCAAGAAATTAACAGAAACATGACAAGTTTTAAAAAAGTACCAAAGAACTAAATATAAAATAAATATAAATAATTAATATATATATATATATATATATATATATATATTTCCCCATTTATATATTTATTATGACGAACCATTGTTGCTTTCGATGTTCTATATCTTGTGAAGATACACAAGATGAAGACTACCTATTCTTCGATGAACATTTTTTAAAAGATTTCAATGAAGCTGATGATAAAAAAATAAATGAAGAATGTAATAATAAAAAGAACCTCCCCAATTTAGTGAACGATAAGAAAAAATTCTTACAATATATACAAAATGAAGCAGATACTAAAAATCGTCCCCTGAAAGATATATATAAAGATATATATATGAATTTTTACTTATGCAAAAAATGTTATGGATTACATAATATAGATATAATCTTATTTTATAATGAAAACAGCAAATTTCATCATGAGCTTATGAAATATGTAGACGATATACACATTATAATAGATGAAAAGGTTAAAAATAATGTTATTAATAATATGAAATATATTATCGAATCATATACAAACAATATAGATATTATATTTTTTCTTCTTTATTTATATGTAAACAATATATTAAATGGTACCTTCGTTTTTAATATACAATCATATAATGAATATTATATTAAAATAAAAAAGTTTATCATATTACATAATTTAATAGAGAGTTACCAACCATATTTAAATCATAGAATCCATAAAATGTTCTCATATTTTCTGATGTATGTGTTCATGTTCTTTTGTTATAATGACATCTTTAAAACACTAAATCTTGACCAGGATAAAATAAAACTACTAATTATTTTGTATGAAAATGCATCATTGGTTTTTACAAATGAAAATTATAAAAATAAAAATAATAATAATAATAATAATAAAATATATTATAATCAACATATAAACGATCAAACATTGGATGGTATAAATTTTTTCAGCGCAAGTCAACGTGCAAAAGATAGTTTTGTGTGTGAGCACAGAAATGGATATAATAAAAAAAGAAAAAAAAACAATCAATATCAAAATCAATGTCAATATCAAAATCAATGTCAATATCAATGTCAATGTCAATATCAAAATCAATGTCAATATCAATGTCAATGTCAATATCAAAATATTTATAAATGTGATGAAAATAATATTATATGTACACATAATTACGACAATTATCATGATAACCATAATTCATGTAAGGATGAAATAGAAGGACTTAATCAAAACTTTAAACAGATGGATGATAGAGAACAAAGTTTGATTAACACAAAAACATCAGAAAATCCTACTCAGGGTAACGAACAAGAAAGACAAGTATTCAATGAATGTAAAACTTATCATATGTATATATCTTTTCATAATTTATGTATTTGCGGATATTATAATAAATATAATAAAGAAATATCGCAAACGAAATGGTTAATAAATAATATATCGAATAGCGTATTGTCCATCGAAGAATGTATTTCCAATATTTTC
>NC_037283.1:87500-110000 GCF_000002765.6 Plasmodium falciparum 3D7
TTCTCAACAATATTCCTAATCAATTTAGCCGTTTTTGCTTGTGGTAATATATTAAAATAATTCTCATTACTTGTAGTAAACTCAATCAATTTATCTATCTCTTTCTTATTAATATAATAATCACATAATAAATATATCAACTTGTCATTTATTTGCATCACCTTCTCATTCGTAACCCTTTTCTCAAATAATTCTTCGTTACTCTTATCATTTATATGCTTATTCAATATTTTTATCTTATTAATCAACTCATCGCTCATATGTGGCATAATCACCTCATCCTTTATCTTTAAGTAATTACCACCGCATAAATCCTCAATCGTTTTTATTATTTCATCTTCTATTTCTTTGTAACCTCTTTCGATTTCTTCAAAGTTATCCATTTTGTACAACTTTAGTAATCACAAAAAAAAAAAAAAATAAAATAAAAATAAAAAAATAAATAAATAAATATATTATAATATAAAACAATTTAACAATATATGTAAATATATGCTATAATATGAGATATAAAAATATGTACTTATGTATAAATATTTTTGTGTGCATAATAATAATACTACACGTTATAATATATATATATTATATATATATATATATATATATATATATATATATATATATATATATATATCTATTTATGTATAATATTTATTTGTTATATTCTCAAGATACAATACTATATAATATCACATTCAAATTTTTTTTCTTCTTCTTATGGGAATATACAAATAAAACCTTCTTAAGATCAGTAAGTTATAATACATAAAATAAAAAATAACTTTATATATATATATATATATATATATATATATATATAATATTTTTTTTTTTTTTTTTTCCCTCTTTTTAAAATTATTCTTTCTATTAATATTTTATAAATATCAATCTTATTTTTTTTATTCTTCTGATTTACTAATAATGATAGAGATAATTTATATAAAATATTTTATTAATGCAACTAAATAAATAAATATAAACATATATAAACATATAAATATATATAATATATATATATATATATATATATATATATATATATATATATATATATAATACTTATAATTGTAATTATAAATTCATATTATTGTTTAACATAAAGAATTCATTCTTTTCTCCCTTTTATTGTATTATATTTATGCAAAAGTAACAAAAAATTTTCTTTTTAATAAAATAAAAAAATATCTAAAAATATATTATATTTATCTTATGTATATTTTTATTCTTTCTAATATTTCACATATAAAATTATTTAATTTATTATATATATATATATATTATAATATATATAATATCAGAAGCTTTATTTTTTTATTTTTTTTTTATATGTACATAATTTCAAATAAATACTATTATTACAATTATTATGTGTATTAAATATATTATTATTTTATTTTATTTATTTTTTATTTTTTTGTATATTATTTTTTCTTGAACAATTTTTTATAATATATAATAAAAATAATAATACATTATTTATTTATATTACTATATTATATTATATTATATAATGTATTACATATTATATTATATTATATAATGTATTACATATTATATTATTTCGTTTTTTATTTACATATTTATTTTATTGTTCTGAATATATTTTTTACATACAAGATATTTTATATATATATAATTTAAATTACCCCAAAATAGCTATGGGGTTTTTTTTATTAAGTCATATTTATGAAAAAAAAAAAAAAAATATAAATAAACAAATAAAAAATAAAAAAAATAAAGAAATACATTGTATATATATATATATATATATATATATATATATATATATTTACTTAATACACACAAAAAAAAAAAAAAATTTTAATCAAAAAAATTGAAAATACTTAAAAAAAATGCAATTTTCATAAAGTCTGAAAATTCATAAAAAAAAAATTCAATAACCACTAACGTATAAATTTATTATATATATATATATATATATATATATATATATATATATATATTTATTTATTTATTTATTTATTTATTTATTTATTTATTTATGTGCAACAAATTTTAACCCTGGCTTTTATCAAAATACTCACATTAGTGAAATCACATCCTTCATGTAATTTTTTTTTTATTTTTTATTGCCTTTATATTTCGTTTTGCAAAGTCTACTTTTCTGTTTGCATTTTTATCAATAACCTTTTTATATATTGGCTTGTCAACAAATTCAAATTCTTTATTTAAAAATAAATCTTCATTATCCAATTCTTTTTTTGCTACATAAAATTCATTGAAAGATGAATATTCATAACGAATATTATTTTTTATTTCTTCTAAATTATCCTTTTCTCGCTCTTCTTTAGATTTAATATTATAAAATATCTCTTCAATATTTTCATTACTTATATTATTAATTGGATTCCCTTCAACGATTTTCCATTCTCCTGGTTTGGATGTCTCATCATTTGAAATAAATGACATCTCATTCTTTTGTTTTTCATTTAAATTTTCACCTTTATTTTTATCTTCATTTTTAAGAGCCACATTTTCTAATTTTTCTTTTTTCTCATCATTTAATTTGTTAACATTTCCATTTTCCTTTTCATACTTTTTATCACTCTTATTAAAAACATTTTTAATATCATCTTCCTTTGTTGTTGCACTTTCCAAAATATCCTTTTCCTTATTAAACCTACTTTTATCATTTTTCCTATCCAAAGGAATATTTAATTGTATTTTATTCTTTTTATCATATACATTTTTTAACTTCATTTCTTCATCTTTTATTTTATTATTACCAAATTCACCTAATAAAGTTATATCATTTTTTGTCACCCTTTTATTCATATTATCATATTTTATATTTTCATTATTATAATGAAAAACTAAATTTCCTGACTTGTTCATATAATTCTGGTTAAAACTAGCCAAACCAGTTTCCTCACATTTTTTCAAATAATTTATTAAATAATCTATGTTATGGGATGAATATTCCCATATACTTTTTGAATTATATATGTTAAAATAATAAAAATTATTTGAATTATTATCAAGATATTTATACCATCCATATTGTTCTGAAAATGTTTGATATTCAGGTAAAGGTTCATAAAAATCTGCTGGTTTATCATAAAGCAATTCCTTTTTTAAGGTATTAAAAAAAACTAAGGAACCACTATCTTCATGTATCATTAAAATATATTTATTATTATAAATATTATTATTACAAATATTATTATTATTATTATAAATATTATTATTATTATAAATGTTATTATTATTTTTATTATCATTTGTATGTTTATATACATACGAATCATATGATTTATTATCATTTTCATCCTTCTTGTTTATATCTAAAAGATATTTTTTTTCTATATCATCTAATCTTCTTAATTCTTTCTCAAGAAATTCTTTTTCTTGTGTTTCTTTCTCCTTTCTTTTGAATGATTCATTTATTAATCTCTTGAAATTTTCTATATGTCTGGCACTCTTCTCATGATTCTTTATATTTACTTTATGGCCTGATATCCATACATTGCACGTTTCACAATAATGCTTTTTCGAACTAACCCAATAATCTGTCATTTCTAAATTTTATAAGCTTTATAAGGTTATTAATCAAATATGATATAATATATATATGTTATCATTTTTGTATATATTCACAGTATTTCTTTTTTTATCTTTAAAATGGATATATATATAGTAAATAAATAAATAAATATATATATATATATATATATATAAAGCAATTATATCCACATATATATTATATATATATTTATTTATTTATATATTTTTGTTATACAAATTCATTTTTTAATTACATTTAAAAAAAAAAAAATTACATATATATACAATAATTTTTATTTTTTATTATACATATAAAACGCTTCATTCTGAATAACTTAATTTTTTTTTTTTTTTTTTTTTTTTTTTTGCCTCTTAAAAGAAATATATATTTATATATATATTAGTTTTATGTATTATTATAATGTAATTTTAAAACGTCTTAATAATTAATGGCACTATATATTTTTTTATCATTTAAAAATTGAAAAAGAAAAAAATACCATCCACTATTTTCTCTTAAAAAGTACTCATATATACATTTATATATATATTATATATATAATGGTTTGTTATAAATTATAATAAATTGTGTATACCTTTTTCAACTTTAATTTATAATACCAAAATTAGTGTTATATGATATCATATAATAAGATATATACAAACATAAAATACAATTATATTATAATAAAAAAAAAAAAAAAAAGTTCATTTTTTAATTCTCCCCGTCAAACGATTGAATTTACATATAATGAATGTTTAAGCTCTTTAAAAAAAAAAAAGAAAAGAAATGAAAAAAGAATGAACAAATGTGGAAATATTATATTCCATTTATATGAACTATAAAAATATGTTTTCCCTTTTTTTTCAAAAGATTCTTCTTAATATATTTACATATTTAAATATGAAAAAAAAATATATATATATGTATATATATATAAACATATAAATGTATATATATTTAAAATTTTTCATTCTAATTTTTTCTTCAATGTTTTTCTTAAATTATGGCAAAATTAAACCACCATGAAAATTAATATATTAAAAATGATAAAAAAAAAAAAAAAAAAAAAAAAAAACATATATATATATATATATATATATATTATATATATAGTATATTATATTGTATTAAAATAAATGGAAAAGAAAAAAAAAAAAAATAGAAAAAAACAGTACTACATATATATTATAAAACCTGTTTATTATATATACACAATATATACTATTTAATGTATTTATTTTTTCATTATGGTAAGATGGCATCTTCCACAATAATCTCTATCAAAATGAGAAGCCATCAAAGTTCCTGGAGCACAATTATCACATTGTCTTTTTAATCTAAATACTTTTCCATCATCTCCAACTTTATAAAATTTTAAAACAGCTAATTTTACTTTTTTTTTCTTATGTTTTTCTTTTTTTGGTTTCTTGTAAACTTTCTTTTTCTTTTTTTTAGCACCACCAAGTAAACCGAAATTTAAATTTAAAGTGTATGCCTATAAAAATAATGAAAGAAAATTAATGAAACACCAAATAAAAAATAAATCACAAAAATATACATATATAAATATAAACATATATATGTATATATATATATATATATATATATATATATATATATAGGTAGATATTCTTTTTACACTCCATATTTAAACCTTCCTATAGTATTTAGTTTATATCAGAATAAAAGATGCGCATGAGGGAATAGTGCAAACAAAAAAAAAAAAAAAAGAGAAAAAGAAAGAGAAAGAGACTTATTTTATTTTTTCAGATAATAGAAGACGAACATATTTATAATATTCTCATGTCCCTACTTGCATTTTTGGAATTGTATCATCATAAAAAATAAAAATATAGCTTTCAAATTATTATACACACAAAAATATATATACATATATATATATATATATATATATATTTTTGTGGCATATTACATTTTTCTTTTTTCTTTAGTATATTATAAAGTAGTTGTGTATGTGATTTTAATCAGAAGGTAAAAATATCGAACATAATAAAAGTTTTCTCATGTCCCTACTTGCATATTTTTATTTATCATCATTATATATATATTTTATACATACATATAAATCTACATATAAATAATATATTCTAGATATATCTTCTAAATTTGTTTTGTTTTTTTTTAAAACTTACATAATCAGATTTATCTATTTCAAGTAATTCTTCATCCTCCAAATGACGACCATTTTTATATAATTTCTGAAGCTCATATGGAATACCTATATAAAAAGGTTAAATGGAATTTACATAAATAATATAAATATAACTATATATATATATATATATATAATATATTATTTATATACATATTACAAAATAAAAAACACTTTATAACATTTCTCATATAAACAAATTATATAATATTATAAACACTTTTTATTTTACCTTTTAATTCAAAAATTTGTTCTTTTACATTTTTTATGTTATTTATATTTGATGACTCCAAACATAAGGACTCATCATAAGGAATATTAATAAGAATTTTCATATTGTTTTATAAATAAATCTTATAAACAAAAATTGATGTTCAAATTTATATATTTTTTTTTTTTTTTATTTATTCTTTTAATATATTATATTCTATAAAATTATTTATTAATAAAAATAAATAATATATAAATTAGGAAAAAATTTATATATATATATTATATATATATATGATATTTTTTTTTTTTTTTTTGTAAAATAATAAAAATATATAAATATTATAAATATTGTGTTCTTATAATTATAAGAATTAAGAAAAAAAAAAAAGGAGGAATATATTATATATATATGTATATATATAAATATATATAATATATATTATATATTATGTATATAATATATATATTATATTATGATATGTTTGTTTATATTTATTATTATTATTATTATGTTTTTTTACCTTAGGGCGGAAGTAATCTCAATATTCAAAATAATAAACATTATATATTATATATATATTACATTTAATATTATATTTAATTTTATTTATTATATGTATTATAATATATATATATTATAATTTTTCCTTCTATACATATATATACATATATATATATATATATATAATATATATATTATATTTTACAATATATATTTTTTTTCTTTCTTTTAAGGTACTTAGTGATTGAAGTGGGCAAAATGTATTAATAATGTATCAAGTCAAATAAAAAAAAATATATATAATAAAATAAACAATAAACAAATATAATATATATATATATATATATATATATATATATTTATTTATTTAATATATTATAATAATTTAATAATACTTTTAATTTATATTATACTACAAAATAATATATAATTTTATAATTCAGTTATTTTTTTATATATTATATATAGTTAATGGAAATTTCATAATTTTTTTATTAAAACTATAAATATTAAAAAAAAAAATACTATATTACAAATATTTTATCATATTATTGTTATAATATAATGATATATTTTAAAGCACATTTTATATATATATATATATATATATATAATATATTTATTAAAAATATTTAATAATATTATATATATATATATATTTATATATATACTTTTTTTTTTTTTTTTTTTTTTTTTTTTCAAAGGTTATGATTATATAATATGGTTAATATATATATTATATGATTATATGTATTTTTGTCAGGCTATTCGCAACATCCATATTTTAAAAACCCTTTTTCTTTTTTTTGCTTCCAACAATTTAAAAAGAATATAATATATATAATATAATATAATATAATATTAATTCTTATTAAGAGATTTATTAAATTAAAAAACTTAAGTTATTATTTACAAGAAAAAAAATGATATCCCTTTATATATATATATATATATATTCACATTTATGTATATTTCTTTTTTTTTCAAAATCATGTTAAAAAGGACATATTTAATAGATACTTACATATATATATATATATATATATATATATTTCCCTTTTATTAACATTTATTTTGAATATCCCTTGATTCTCCATGTGAAGTTACATTTTTGTTATTATCACCTTGAAAAACATAACTATTTAAAAAAATTTTATTATTATTTGTACAGAAGTTATCATATAATAATAAATATTTGATTTTTTTTTGTTTCGTAAAATGTTCATTATAATATAAGCCTCTTTGTAAACATAATTTATTTATTTCATCGTCATTTTTTTTAAAATACATATAAGCATTTCTTCTTAAAGATAAAGGATATCTTTTTATATCATCATAGTATTGAATTTTATGACCATCGATATTCTCTTCATCATTCTCTTCTTCACTTTTGTTAACATCTATATAATTAATCTTCATATTACATAATAAGCATAGTAAACCATTCACAAAAACGGAATTGTATATGGCCCAGCAATTCCACATATTGAATATATTTATTAAACTATCTATAAATAACTTTCCCTTTATTTTACTATCAACTTTTTTAATATGTTTTCTTAAAAAATAAAAAATCCTAGGTAACTCATCTTCTATATGTTTTCTGTATGACCACGACGAAAAAAATTCGTTACTACAATTATATAAAATGTCTGATAATAAATATATGAGATTAATCTATTAAAAAATAAACAGAACATTCGAAAAAAAAAAAAAAAATAATAAATAAATAAATATATATATATATATATATATATATATATATATGTAAATAATTTTATAATTTATCCAACTTTTACCTTTTTTAATAAATCATATTTTACATCTGTTAAAAAGTTAGAAATAATTTTTATAATGTCCAAACTGTAATCACTATGTCTTGTACAAAATATCATAGCACGACATATACTTACCCTACATAAAAAAATAAAAAATAAAATAAAATAAAATAAAATATATATGTATATATTGCAAATAATATATTATATATATATAGTACCTCTTCTTATTCAATGTACTTAAAATATTTATAAGTTTATTCTTTTTCTTCTCGTCAATATGACGTCTTTTATTTCTCCTATCAAAAAAAAAAAAAAAAAAAAAAAAAAAAAAAAAAAAAAATTTACACAATAATAAAAAAGACTACATATAAAAAATATATACACATATATATATATATATATATATATATATATATATATATATATATATTTTTTTTTTATATTATTACCCCCTTTTTCGTTTTATGAGAAGACCTTTATTTTTTTTTTCTATCGCTGGTGGTACATATAAATAACCATTAGAAAATATATGGAACGGATCTGTTCTCCAGTTTTTATAACTATCCCCCTGAGCAAAAGAAAATACCCTCCATTTATAATAATAAAATAAATCTGAAGATTCAAAAAGGAAATGAAAGATAGGGTTATCCTTCTCCTTTTCTTTTATGGTCTCTTCAAAACTATATCCTTCTTCAGTTACATATTTCGCTAATAAATCTATTATCCGTTTTGTTTTTTTATCATCGGGTATTATTATAATTACTTTCTTATTTACATTAACATTGTTATATGTATTATATTTATCCATATTATAATTAGATATCTCATTTTTTGTATTATAACCAAATTTTGGTATAGCCTTACTCCACCCTATACGAATAATATTTCCGCACATTTCAACACCATCTAAAGCATCTTTTGCATTCTCCGCATCTTCAATATTTTCAAAACAAACAAAACCACTTATCCTTGCTTTCTTTTTATCTTCATCTTTACGAGGATACATTATTTTTACGCTGTTCACTTTACCGAACTTTCCGAATTTTTGACAGAGATATTCTTCAGTAACCTAAATAAAAAATAAAATAAAAAAAAAAATAAAAAAAAAAAATAATAAAACAAAATAAAATAAAAAAAAATAAAACAAAATAAAAATAAAATAAATATATAAGACAGAACAGTTTATAACATATTATAAAAATAAACGACATAACATTTTATAACATATAATAAAATTCATTCTCATAATGTAATTATATAAAAGGAAAATAAACATATATAAACAAATATGAATACATACATACATACATATATATATACATATATATATTTTATTTTTTTTATTTTCTGTTATTACCTCGGGGGATAAATTTCCTAAATACAGATTGGCTATTTTCTCTTTTCTAGGAATATAAGATAACAAATTTTCATTTTGTTCTATCTCCGTTATCTTTTTATTTATTTTGATTTTTTCTTCTTCCGATTTGGCTAGCTGAGATTTTTCCTTCAAGCTTTTCCGTTCATCCAAAATTTTCTGTTTCAATTTGATTTCTTCACAAATAAAAATAAATATATATAAACATATATATAAATATATATATAAAGATATATATAAAGATATATATAAAGATATATATAAAGATATATATAAAGATATATATAAAGATATATATAAAGATATATATAAAGATATATATAAAGATATATATAAAGATATATATAAAGATATATATAAAGATATATATAAAGATATATATAAAGATATATATATATATATATATATATATATATATATATATATGTTTGTCCCTTTAATATTTTTAATTAACCTTCTAAAAAGCTATCAATTTCTTTTACTTTTCCTACAGTGTTATTTTTATTTTCAGTTGTTTCTTCAATATTTTTCTTTTCTTCGATTTTGTTCTCGATCTATAAAATAATGAGGAAAATAAAAAAAAAAATATATGTGAATATTTTATCATACCACGAACAAATTGAAATATATATAAATATATAAATATATATATATATATAAATATATATATATATATATATATATATATATATATATATATATATATATATATATACATATATTATTTATTTATTTTTACCTTATGTTGATTATTTGTATCCTTTTCACCATGAAATTTTTCTTCAACAAATGGGGTTTCAAATTTTGAGCTAGGATTAAGACTTTTTCCTATAAAATTTTAAGAAGACAAAAATTAAAATTAAAATTAAAATTAAAATTAAAATTAAAAGAAAAATAATAAATAAATACATACATATATATATATATATATATATATATGGTGATATCATATTGTTACACTTTTCATATTTAATTTGTTACCCTTAACAAATTTATGACGATTATCTAAATCATTGCCCCCTTCAAAAGTACGAACATATTCTGCATATATTTTTGCAGTTTCCTCTTCCTTTTAAATTTAAGAAAAAAAAAAAAAAAATAAAAAATAAAAAAAATGTTAATTTGAATGATACATGTGTTTAAATGTATTAATGCTTGTATAAAGATTTTTAATTTTTCAATGTTAATTCAACAATTATAATATATATATATATATATATTTTATATATATCTATGTATTATATATATTTTCTTTCTTAAAATAATACATTCAATTTATCATCCTCAAACTGTTTTTTCTTTTTTTTATTTCGATTCAGCTGGATATACATTCTTAAATATATTCAACATACATAATATATAATCTGATTGTTACTTTTTAAGAAAAATAACACTTTTCTGGATAAATAGTACATCATTAAAAAATAAAAAATAAAAAAATAATAATAATAATATTATTAAATATGATTAAAGTAATAAAAGGAACTTTATACAAACAAACAAACAAACAAAAAAAAAAAAAAATAGTAAAAAAAATTACAGAATTAGAGAATTACAAAATAAGGAAATACTGAAAGAAAGAAAAAAAAAATAACATTTATTTTATTACAAACCCAATGTAGTTATGAACATTTTTTTTTTTTTTTTTTTTTTTTCTTTTCTTTTTCTTTCTTATTCTAATTATATTTTATTTTATATTTAATTGAAAACCTTTTTATGAAAAAAAAAAAATTATGTTATTTTTTTATTTTATTATTTTTTTTTTTATTATTATTTGTTTCTATAAAAAATTCGAAGAGCTAATTTATTTTTTTTAAAGCGACATATTATTATAATATATATAATATGTATTATATATATATATATATATATAATATTACATTAATATTTTGTATTAGGCACCTGCGTGAATTTCCTTTTTACAATTTGTAAGATATCGATATATTTTTTTACAAATATATAAAAATAAATATTTATGTGTATTTCACATATATCCTTTATGAACTTGAATTTTTTTTTTTTTTTTATAAAAATATTTTGAATATTAAAAAATTTAAGTTTATTTGCTTTTTTTTTTTTTTTTTTTTTTTTTCTTTATTCCCTTTTAAATTATAATGACTGTTATTATATATAATTTTAATCATAATATATAAAAAAAAAAATAAAAAAAAATATATATAATAATAATTACACTTTTTCACAATATTGAAAAAAAATAAATATATCGAAATATTTTTATTTTTTCGTATTTATATTTATATATATATATATATATATATATATATATATATTTTTTTTTTTTTTTTTTTTTTTTTTTTTTTTTTTTTTTGTGCTATGAATAAGTTTACTACACCCATATAAATATAATATTATAATAAATAAAAATATTTTGAAATTTTTATTTTATATAAAAAAATAGAAATACATATATTATGCAATTATATAAATATATAAAAATATTATATTATATACATATATTATATATATATAATAAACATTTTATAATTTACATGTTGATTTTTTTTTTTTTTTTTATTTATTTTGTAATAAAAGATTTTTAATGAGATAACTTATTTGACTAATAGATAAATAAAAATATTTTAATTCTTTTTTTTTTTTTTTTTCTTTCCCTTTATCCTTTCCTTTTTTCTTGTATTTTTCCCTTTATTGTTTTATTTTTATTTTCTTTTATATTATTATTTATTTTTATTTATTTATTTATTTTTTTTTTTTTTTTTTTTGTGTTGTTTATTTTTTTACCTTTTATATTTATTAATTATAAGTTATTTTCCATATTAATAAAAAACTTTACAATAACAAACTTTTTAGTAATAAATAACTATATGATGCTTATATATAAAAAAAAAAAAAAATATTTTTTTGTTAAATTATTATACTTTTTTCTTTTCTTTTCTTTTCTTTTCTTTTTTTAATTTATTTTTTTTTGTTTTGTCTGTAACATATATTTTGATAATATTATTATTTACAAATCTTATAAATATATAATTTTTTTTCTTTCTTGACTCTTTTATCAAATTGTTTAGTAAATATTAAATAAACATATAATATAATATATATATATATATATATAAATATATATATATATATATATAAATTTATTTATATGTAATAATTTTTATATAATTATCCTAAAATTTTTTTTTTTTTTTTTATCTTTTTTGATTAATATTTCTTCTATTATATTTTACATATAATAATTATATATATGGAAGGCTTCATCAGTATTAATAATAAAAATTATATATATATATATATATATATGTGACTTTTTTAATATTATTATTTTCATTTTTTTTTTTTTTTTTTCTTTCTTTTAAATTTATGATATCTTTGGCTTTTCCATTTCTATTCTATTATATTATATTATATTATATTATATTATATTATATTATGTTCATTTAATTTATTTTAATTTTTTTTTTTATTATTTTATATAATTTTATATAATTTTCCCTTTTTTTTTTTTTTTTTTTTTTTTCTTTCTTTCTTTTTTTTTTTAATTCCCTTTGTATAAGGAACGTTCTTCTTTTTTTTATTTGAAATTCTTTTTTTTTTTTTTTTGTTTCTCCTTTTTTAATATAATTTTTTAATTGTAATATTATGCACATTCTTTATTTTTTTTTACATATGATATATATATATATATTGATATATATAAATTTATTTATATTTATTTATATTTATTTATATTTATATTTATTTATATTTACATTTACATTTATATTTATTTAAGTTTCCACGTTTTCCCTTAAATGGAAAATATAAAAAAAAATGAGGAAAATAATAATGTTTACTTTAATAAAAATAAAATAGATTATCTTGAACATAATGACATATTATTCTTTCAAGAAAAAAATAAAAACAAAATAGGCCTTGGCCGTGTTGTGAATTTTAAAATAGAACTCGTATTAAACGATATCCATTTTTATTATCCATGTTGTGAAACGTCAGCAAATCATTGTTTAAAAATTTTAAATAATATAGATAATAAAGAATATGTAAAAAAATTAATTAATAAATTAAACAAAAACAATAAAATATCCACAAATACAAAAAACAAAGAAGATAATAATAAAAATGATGATACAAAAAATAGCAGAAATAAAGAAAACAAAAAAGAATATAGTATACTACATTATTTTAATAAACGTATTATAAATAATATTACCAAGTCTTCTATTCTTCTTTTAAAAAAAAATAATAATATAAATTATAATAATGTCCAATCTAAAGATCAAGATATTAAAAATCAAAAAAATAATACCCTTCTACATAAGGAAAACTACTCCTATTTTAAAAAAAATTCTAATGATAATAATAGTAATCCTAATTTTGAACATCATAATAATCATAATCAAAAATGCTCACATAATTATAATTATCCTTATCATATGTACAATATCAAAAATACAGGAGACACAAACCAAACATCTACAGATATTATTCAAGATCAACGAAAAAAAGAACGTCGCATCTTTTATTTTATACAATCCTTAGAAACATATAAATATAACATACAATATAAACGGATTTTTAAACATTATAAAATTCCTTATAATAAACATTGGGAAAATATTAAAACGATCTATTGTAAAAATATGCAAAACAAAATTGTCTTTGTATTAGCCATGAAAATATTCCAAATTAAAAAATTATATCCAAACAATATTCACTTCCAAAATGTAATGATCAATAATCTTATGAAAATTTATAAAAGTGAAAAAGATCTACACGTTGATTATCTTATTCTTAATTATATTAAAAAGCTAGATGTAAGGGTCATTCTACAAAATTGTGTCCTCATAAGTAATGATGAGTTTAATGAAATATTATCAAAGTATAATAAAAAAGATCATCCTACAGAAAAAAGTGCACATGAAAAAAAAAACGCAACTCTTCTGGGTTCGAAACGTGCATCTAAGCATCAATTGAATGAAAATGCATCTGACGGAATCACCAAAAAGGATTTTTCGCAAGACGAAAGGGATGAAGAAAATAAAGAAGATGACGAAGATAAAGATGACGATGAAGATGACGATAAAGATGACGATGAAGATGACGATGAAGATGATGATGAAGATGAAGATGACTATGAATATTCCATCGAACATTCCGACGAACACTCCGACGAATATTCCGTCGAACATTCC
Source organism: Plasmodium falciparum 3D7 (assembly GCF_000002765.6). Classification (NCBI taxonomy): domain Eukaryota; phylum Apicomplexa; class Aconoidasida; order Haemosporida; family Plasmodiidae; genus Plasmodium; species Plasmodium falciparum. The sequence continues at coordinate 102,245 of NC_037283.1, forward strand.
GATGAACATTCCGATGAACATTCCGTCGAACATTCCGATGAACATTCCAATGAACATTCCGATGAACATTCCGACGAACATTCCGACGAACAATTAGATGATAAATTATTTAGAAATAAATACAAAATTGAAAATGTGAAAGATATTAAAAATGAAGAAAAAAAACCTTATGACACGCTTCAGAATCATAGTGATCATTTAAATGATTCTGAACAAATGAATACATTACATATGAAAAAAAAAAAAAGAAATAACCCCATGTACAATGATCAGGAGAATATTAATAAATATAATAACGAATTTTTAAATAATAATGAAAATATAATTGAATCTAGAACAAAGGAATCGAATTTTTTTATATCAAAAAATGTTGTGAAAAAAAGAAAAATTATAGAAGGTCAAACATATAAATACGAATTAAAAGGTAATATTCTAGCCAAATTCAAATCTCCCCATGGCATTATTTATAGAGGTCATATTAAAAATATATTTAGAAATAAAAATAATATACTATCCTACTTTTTAATTCTACCTTCATTTTTCTTTATGAATAATTCATTTTATTTCTCCTGCCTGAACATAGATATTGATATCCTCAAAATATTCGAAATTATTAAAATTTTAGACAAATCCAAAATAAACCAAATAGATAGTATAGATTTTAGTAAATATAAAAATTTAAAACAAGTACATGAAAATGATTTAAAAATTAATAAGACGCAGGATAATATATTCCATGAGAAATATTCAACACAAGATACGTGTATTAGAAAGGTTGATTCTGAACAAATTAATCTCCAAGCATATGATAAAAAGGAGGAACCTTCTAATGAGCAAAATGAGGAACAGGCAAAAAAAAATAATAATTTGGTAAGAAAAAAAAGGAAGAAGGATATAAATGGAGAGCATATAAATGGAGATGATATAAATGGAGAGCATATAAATGGAGATGATATAAATGGAGAGCATATAAATGGAGATGATATAAATGGAGATGATATAAATGAAAAACATATGAATAATATATTAAGGGAAAATACAAATTTGTTTTTAAAAAATGATAACAACCAAAGAGGTGTTAATAATGATGACCATCCTAATAATAATAATAATAATAATAATAATTATCAAAATAAAGAAGAACCGAATTTAAAAGATAAAGCTCGAAATAAAATAGAAAGTCATCTTTTCTTTCTTAGAAGACGACTTTTTGATGTTAACAGAAACAAAACAGATAATAAGAAGAATAGAACAAAGTCCATTTTTTCAATAAGTAATGAAAAAAAAAATACTTATTTTTCAAAAATTACCAACTTTTTCAAAAAAATAGAACCCAAAAAGAATAACCTAAATTGTATTTATGAAAAGGAAAATGTAAATCAAGAAAATATAAAACCTGTGAATGATAAATCTGATCATATTAATCTGACCGAACAATTTGTCGATAAAAGTGAAGAAATAAAAAATATAAGCAATAATGATAATAATAATAATAATAATAATAAGGGAGATGAAATTAGTGATAAGGAACAGGATACATCCTTCAAATCTTTGAAAAAATGTAAAAATATAAACAAGGAAGTAGAAAATAAGAATGATGAGAATAATAATAAAAATTATAAAAATAGCAAAAATAACAAAAATAATAAAACAGAATATGATAACCATGAAAGTTTTGTAAAAACTGAATATAATTCTAGTGATTATAATGATTATATAATATCTGTAGAAAGGGAATGGAAAAGAAGGGAAACGTTTAATTCGGTTGAAGGTACTCCAACCCCTACGAGTATTAACAATAATAATAATGATAATATTAATAATAATGATAATATTAATAATAATGATAATATTAATAATAATGATAATAATAATAATAATGATAATATTAATAATAATAATAATATTAATAATAATAATAATAATAATAGGGGAAATGTTAAAAAGGAAGGGAATAATAATAGATACAATCCAAAAAATGATGATATAAAATATAACTATATAAATAATTACCCCAATAACGAAAATAACTCATATATGAAACAAATTCAAAATATAATTGAAGAAGAAAAAACGAAAAAAGTTGAAATTTTATATAAATATTGTAAGAATAATATAAATATTTTATTATATATATATGTCATGCATATTTATATAAATAAATTATGTAAAAATATTATTGTGAAAATACTTAAACCTAATATTAAATATGGAAATAAAACAAAATATGACCACAAGGATTTTATTCTATCTCCACTTATTGGTTATTCATATTCAAAATTTTATGGACTAAAATTTAATTACATGAATATACAATTACGATCAGACGGAAAAATTGATAGGAGATATAAACTAGCCAAAGAACATTTAAAAAAAGAACAAGAAGAAAAAAATAAAAAAATCAAAAAAATCAAAAAAATCAAAAAAATCAAAAATAAATATAACCAATTAAATTGTAATATTAAAGAAACTGATACAGAACTAAACCTATCTAATGATACACTTATATATGATAAACGTTTAAAAGTGAAAAAAAATAAAACCATAAAATCCAAAAATCATATTATGGCAAAATCAAAACGTCATATCATAAAAAAAAATACCAAATTAAATTACAAACAAACGAAAAAAAATGGATTTAGTACACAACAATATCATAACGATTCATCTAAAGAAAATTTCCTCTCACATAATTATCATGTTAATGAGGATACAGATAACCATAAAAAAAATGATGCAGAATATATGAAAAAAAGTTATAATCAAAATATTAATTTTTATTTATGGGGTATGTTTAATTGGGACTATCGAAAAACGTTAAGAGTGTCTCTAAATAGTATATCAAATAAAAAAATAAACAACTTTGATATTTATAACTTCTTCTTTTATAATTATGATAATATATCAAACCTAAGTAAGAACATAAAAAATATATATATATATATATATATATATATATAAATAAATATATAATTATATATATATATATATTTTTTTTATTATGTTAGATGAAATAAATAAAGACTTGGGTATTCTTATAGATATTTATAAAAGCATTAAAAATATATTATATCAAAATTTATCCTTGTATGGAGATTTACTTTTATTGAATGTACCAAATAATATGACAAGAACACATACGGATGAAGAGGTAAGAACGTTTTACGTAACTTGTTATATGTATATATATAATAATAATAATATATGACGACCCAATGATATTTTGCAATATATATATATATATATATATTTATTTATTTATTTTATTTTATTTTATTTTTTTTTTTTTTTTCCTTCAGTTGATATGTTTCTGGCTTAAAACTTTAAATCAGTTGTATCTAATCAGGGACGGCTTTTCAAATTATTTTAAAAATTTTTAAAAATAAATAAATAAATATATATATATATATATATATATATATATGATATAAATTTTGATATTCCAAAAAATAATATATATATATGTATATATATATAGATATGTTTATATAAACTTCATTTTTTGTATAATTTTTTTATTATTGTTTTTATGTTAATAATAAAAAATGTATTTATTGTTTTTATTTTACACATTCTATATTAATTAAATTTTATTCATCCTTGTTTTTTTCTTTGAATACATTTATCTATTTTACTTTTTTTTTTATAATAAAATATATTTTTTTTTCATGTTATAACTATTATATTATATATATACATATATATATATATATATAATATTTTTTTTTTTTTTCTATTTGTGATTTTGAATTAGAAGAAATGAAAAAAAAAAAAAAAAAAAAAAAAAAAAAACTAAATAAAATAAAATAATATAAAATAATATAATATAAAAATAAGTATAAATATAAATATATAATTTAAATACTTTATGTGTTGAAAAAAATTGTTCATTGTATAAATATTTTATATATATAATATATTACAATGTGTTTATAATATAAATTGTATTATCTACATTATATTTTTTTTTTTTTTTTTTCTTCCCTAACACAAGAATTAATATTATATGCTACTCCATGTGAATGTGCAAAATTGTTGTATATATTATATTTATTTATTTTTTATTGTTTTTTTTTTTTATTTTTTATTGTTTTTTTTTTTTTTTTTAGTTTTTCTTCTTGTAAGATGAAAAAATTGTACCCTACTAATGCTGTTATATTTTACAGTCACAAAATATGTGGCCATTTTTCAATGTTTAAACATAATATCATCCGATTATATAGTAATATTGAAAAAATTCTTCCTCAAGAAGAAAAAAAAAAAAATAAAAATTTGAGTCATATCCCTTATTATGTCCTTAATAATAAAAATCAAACAGACAACGAAAAATATAATTTTGAAATCTTGATGAAAAATGTTAAAAACAAAGCAGAAGAATATAATTTAATAAAAATCAAAGAAATACAAAACAAAATTTTAATTCACCTGAACAAATTTAATATCAATGAACTTGTTGCTACTCTTATCCTTTCCTATAAATATAATTTATTAAATCAACTTATTTTAAACAACATAATAGATATTATATTCCATAATTCAGGATTCTTAAATAGTAAACATGTTTTTATATTATTATTAATAACCAAAAATATATATTCTAAAAAAAATGATTATTCCTATTCCATACAACATCAACAAAAACTTCCACAAAATGACATGAACAAGTCAGGCGAAAAAGAGGAACATGTTATAAATAGTAAATGGAAAAATAAATTTTTCCATGAAGTTATACAAAATATGTTATATGATGATAATATAAATGATCATAAGGAAGAAATTAAGGAAGATAATTCTAATGAATATAATATCAATAATAAAAATGATAATTTATATGATATACCATGTATACCTTTAGCTAATGAAGAGAAAATATATCCTCATAATATTATAAAAAAAAAAAAAAAAAATCTTAATAAAAGTAATAATTACCAAACATATGAAAAAAAAAATTCTTATAATAATATACAAGTAGACAATAAAAGTATTTCAAACATGGATGTTATCAGCCAAAAATTAAATAATAAAATTAATAATAATAATAATGATAATATATATCAAAATGTAGTATATAATGATGATTATAATGTAGACACACTTAATTATATGCAGAACAAACAAAATGAACAAGATATATTTTGTGAACTAAACAACAAACAGGATATATTTTGTGAACTAAACAATAAACAGGATATATTTTGTGAACTAAACAATAAACAGGATATCATATTAAATGATAAAATTTCAGAATTAAAAAAGTCACATGAAAAAATTAGAGAAATATTACTTCATAATTATAATCATATTTTATTTAATTTTACAAATAATATATATACTAATTTATTATTATTAAATTATATGTATGATGAAAATATAATATCATATGATGAATTTTTCAATATTATATATAGTATTAATAATGAATATAATAATGATACCTTTGAACAAAATGACCTTAAAAATTATCAACCCAAATCATCATATTCTATTCATATTATTAATTCATATATACAACATGAATCTTATCATATATATTCAATATATGATATATATATATATACACATATAAAATTATTAAAAAATATATTTAAACAAAATAAATATATGAAAAATAAATACATTTCTGAACATATCCAATCCAATAATCCTATACAAGATATTGTCTATACAAATAAAAAAAATTTTATACATACATTTGATAAGTTTTTTCAAAATATATTAACAGCAAAACAAAATATTGATTATATAAAATTATTCTATTTAAATATATGCTCACATGAAATATTTAAATTAATTATTATTAATAACGAGCATATTACAAATGTTAAAATTTATTATCATATTTTAAAAAAAATACCTTTATCGTATATTATAGCTCAATTACATATAAAAAAAGGACAGGCAACAAATCAATTTTATTATCAACTTTTAAACATACTATATTATTTACAAGAAAAACAAAAAATTAGGAAATCGAACGAGGGTATATTTTATGAGGATCTACACGCATTGAATATAGAACAAATGAATCGTGTATACATATCATATTTAAATTCCTTGAATGATTATACTATCCATGACCTCTTAATAAAAAATAATATGCATAATATTAACACAACACATAATATTAACACAACACATAATATTAACACAACACATAATATTAACACAACAAATAATATCAATACAACAAATAATATCAATACAACAAATAATATTAACACAACACATAATATTAACACAACAAATAATATTAACACAACAAATAATATCAATACAACAAATAATATCAATACAACAAATAATATCAAGACACCACATAATATTAATACACCACATAATATTAATAATGTTAGTACCTTCACACAAACTCATAATAATATATTGCCTCCAAATACTAGTGTAATAAAAAACAAACCGAACCAAATAAATATGAACTATAAAGATATTTATGAACAATGTAATAAACCAAACGTGTTTTTTATCGATACACATAGATATTTTTTTAAATATTTTATTATGGACCTTACCTTTAATATTATTAATTATTTAAATTACATGGATATATATGATAAACTTTTTATATACAAATATTTAATTATTCTTAATTATAAAAATGAATATATAATAAACATCATACATGATCATTTATATAATTTTTTTATACGAAAACTACACTATGAAGATATACAACATATTTTCTATTTTTTACAATATGTACTTTCCTCCCTTATATATTCCCCTAGTATTTTTTTCTTTCATATTATAAATAATATTGACATAGCCACATTCCAAAAATTGTTGAATATTATTAAAAAGGAAAAAATATTTGAAGACCATACTAAAAAAATATATGATCATATTAATATAATTATTAATCAAAATTACAAAACTCTACACAAGAATAAATGTAAAATGAACAATTCATTTTATTATTACAAAAAAAGGATAGACCATTTTCAAAGTGTATTATATGACTTTTTATTTTTATAAAATATGTTAAAATGAGATATATTAAATATATAAATATATAAATATATATTGAATTATTTTTTTTTGTTCTTTTTTTTTTTTTTTTTTTTTTTTTGTATGCTTAATTATGATAATAAAAATATAGACAATAAATCCATATGTCTATAATATAAATATATATATATATATATATATTTATATATATTTATTTAATATCTTCATTTTTGTGTATACTTATTAATCTCTTATTTTTTTTGTTTTATATATATATATATATATATATATATATATATATATATTTATATTTATATTTATATTTATATTTTATTTATCCTTTTATGAAAAAGGTGGACTTTTAAAATTTATGCAATAAACTTATATATAATCCTTCTTTGAAATACATTAAAAATTAAACAAAATATTTTACAAAATAATTAAATACGACAATAAAAATATTATATATATATTTATATGTATATATAATATTTTTATGTATTAACATATGCGTATCCCTCATAAAATATATTCAGAGGAAAAATTATTCATTTATACACATTTAATTTTACTCACAAAAAAAAAAAAAAAAAAAAAAAAAAAAAAAAAACTACATTTTATTTCCTTCATTTTGCAGATTAATAAATAAAATAATATGATATGATATATATATCTCAAAATATTCATGCTCTTCTTTTCTTATTTATATTTTCACTTTTAATTTTTTTTTTTTTTTTTTTTATGTGTAACGTCTTCATATATGTACAATATAAAGACATCATTATATAACACA
>NC_037283.1:112500-127500 GCF_000002765.6 Plasmodium falciparum 3D7
CTATCTTTATATGATTATAATAATATGAAAATATATATATATATATATATATATATATATATAATATACATTTTTATATGATGAAGATATGATAGAACAGGCGCTTTCTCCACAATCGGACATTTATGAAAAGCTTAAGGAGTAAAAATAAATAAATAAATAAATAAATAAATATATATATATATATATTTTGTATAATATTCACTTTATATATATTTTATTTAATCCTTTCTTTTTATCCTAAGACATTTAATTCAAAACAGACACAAGAAAAGTAGTCTTTAAATAAAAAAAGATCGAACAGTTAATTCGTATATATTATAATTATACATATAAATTAATATCTTATATATTTCTCCTTTTTGTTTTTATCATTCTTTTGAAAGTATAAAAAAAATAAAAAAAATAATCATAATTATATATATATATATATATATACATATACGTTATATTATGAAAGGATTACATGAAGACATATAAATATATCCCATTAATATAAATTTTTTTTTTTTTTTTTTTTTTTTTTTTTTTTTTTTTTTTTTTCTTTTTTCCCCCTTAAATAAATAAGCTCATAAAAAAATAATGCACATTTACATATATATTTATATTTATATACTTATAAACTCTTGAGTTATCACATATTTTACTTCCTCTCTTCATTTTTACTTTTAGTCTCCTCCTTACTAAACGATTTGATCTCGCTTTCAAAGCTGAACATGTGCCTTGTCTTATTTGTTGTCGATTCAATTTTCCCTAGTATGTCCTCAGCTAGTTCTCTCATTTTATTATCATTTTTCTCAGTCTCCATTTTATCATTATTATTATTATGATCATTATTATTGTTATTATTATTACTATTACTAATATTTGTATTATTTTGCTGTTGTCCATCTTCTGTTGGTCTGCCTCTTTTTTTCTCAGCAGCTTTCTTACATATAAGTATAAAATTATCATGTACATATTCATTTTCTCTAATAATATATCTTATTAGGGGAAAGCATTTATTTATTTTTGCTAATATTTTTTCGTCAATGTGTATATTTAAAAACACTTGCATATATAAATGTAAATCATCTGTTCTATTAATATTTACTTCTTTCATTTTTTTAAAAACCTTTTCAACAAGTGTTTCGTTATATTTACTTTTCTTTAAAAAAGTTAATAAGAATAATAAAATTTTCTTATTCATTTCATATTCTAACTTTCTATCGTTACGAACTAATACAGATATCATATCACATATATTATTAACAAGTGTTATTGGAGATTTCTTATCCAATTCATAAAAAAAAGACTTTGATCCACTAGATATTTTCTCATCACTATCTATTGTTAAATACATCATATGTACAAGCAATATACTCTTTGCCTTTACCGTATCTGTCATAAATAAATGTGTAAACACAGATACCGCCGTCCTCCGCATATTTATATCTTCATCATTTAATACTTTAAAAATATATTTATTGTATGGTTCTAGTAAATTAGGATGACGATATAATAAATCTGCATAACTTATAAGTAACATTTTTCTTATGTTAGATATAGTTTTGTACATTATGCAACTTTTGAAAACATCATATTGGAATGTCTTGCTATCTCGATTCGTTTCCTTATTATTTAAATATGTCACATTATTATTATTATACATCTTGTCGTATATTTTTTCGCCTATTTTCTCACCCCCCTTCATATCTACCTCATTCATATGCTCACTTTTTACATTTCCACTATAATAATTATTATTATTATTATTGTTATTATTATTGTTGTTATTATTATTATTGTTGTTATTATTATTATTGTTGTTGTTTTTATTCCTACTCGTATCCTCAATGTTCATACCACTGTCACACAAACTTAATATATTCATACTCATATCTCCAGATAAATCTGTCGAACCATTCGCGACCTTCCCACTTCTCAAAAATAACTGATTTTCTTCCTCGGTTATTATAGAAACGATCAACTTAATTATGGACGAATTATTAGACATAATCTTTTGACAAAACGTTTGAGATATAATAGCGAATTTACATAAAGTTAATAAACATACAAGTATCAATAAATATACCTCATAATTCATATACAATGTATCATCCTCCTTATAACCTACTTGTTCTTTATTAAAACAATATCTTACTTTTTTATCATCATTTATTATACACTCATTAAAAAATTCCTTAGGATTATTTATTATAAAAAATATTAAAGGCATAACTTTTTTTCCTAATAAATTATTACACACAATCATATGTTCAACAACATAATCAAAGTATTCTCGATCCTTTTCTTCCTTCGTACACATACCATAATTACTATCGTTCTTAGAAACGATTTTTTTTAATTTGTTCTGGATCTTTTCAGCATAGATATACGTATACAAACCTAAATGCCCACATAAAAAAATAAACTTTGTTAATGTCAAACATGAAATTTTGTTATTATTATCTCCGCTTATTTCTTTATTCACAAGATAAGGTTTACACATATTATTGTTCAGCACAAAATGTAACATATTCCTTATCTTTGTCGTAAATATAAGAAGAAAATCGTCAAAGTGTACATACATACTTTCAACAATAGATTGGCAACATTTAAACCACGTGTTCTTATCTTCATATAAACAATGTTCCTTGAATTCTCCTTTAGAATTGTTATAAAACGAATTGTTGTCACTATCATTATTATTATCATTATTATTATTATTGTTTATATTATCCTCTCCATTAACAAATTTGCTCTCTCCTCCCTTACACATCATACCATCGTCCAACACATCATTATCAACCATCTTGTCAAATATCAAATTAAACAATATGATCAACAAACTCTGTATTATTTTATTCGTCTTGTTATACTTCAATATCAATATCAACAAATTTATAAAATGCAAATTGTCCTTGTACTCATTTATAAATAACAATATCAAATGTTTTTTCTTATTAGTAAACAGAAAATGTTGATCCTTTTTCCCTTTCTTGATATTTACCGTGTATATAGAATAACATAATATTTTCATAAGGATTAAAGCGCCCTCTTTTATTATCATATTCTTATTATCACTGAATTTATCAACAAATAATATATTAAATAATTCATCTAATAATTTACCTACACTCAACGTGCTAGCCTTTTCTTGGAGCAACAAACATTCAATAATCTTTTCTATACACGATATATCTTTTAATTTACTATTTGTAGTTACATTGATTAATCTAAATGCACTGATTCGGTAATCCTCACTTGAAATATTAACATTCACAAATTCATTTATTATTATTTCCACTATTATATTATTATTACTAAATATTAAAGACCATACCTTATTCATGTCTTCTCCTGCTTTATTATTACCACATATGTGTGCTAAAATAATAAATTTTATAGCACTCTTCTGATCAGTCTCTATAGTTGAATATAATAATTTGAAACATAAATCTACACATTCATCAACTATCAAGGATATAAACAACACTTCGTTGTACATCCTTATAAGAAGATCTAATTGGTTAGAATACTTATTTCTATCTTCCTCATTTTGTATATTATCTTTCAAATGGAAATCTGAACTTTCACCTGCAATAATATCACACTTGTTAGTTAAATCAGACCTAATATTTACACGATCTAAAATGTTATTATGTCTATTATTATGTATATTATTATGTATATTATTATGTCCATTATTATGTATATTATTATGTCCATTATTATGTCTATTATTATAATTTTTGTCCTTTTCAATAATCTCATCCATATCTTCACTATCGGTACTACTATCAGATAAATTAATTTTCTTTTTGCCTTTTACATTTTTTATTCTTTTCATAGGTAATATATCACCATGAACAGTTCCATTTATATCAGCTCTTGAGGTATCATTTTTATATAACAAATTCTTTCTTCTATCCAAATAATACAAATCCTTCTTTATTCTCTTCGTGTCCAAAGGTATCATATATTTCGTTTTTACAACATCATTTGCTATACAGGATAATAAAGCAAATGCCCTCTGTCTTACTAAAGGAGATTTATCATTTATTCGCTCACTACATATTACACATATATTATTATAATAATTCAAGGGGATAAAATTATTCTCAATTAATTCATAAAATATCTTCAACAAATAACAACGCACATGTAATTTTGAATCATATTGTCTACATATTAATACATGCATTATATATGATCTATTTTTTAAACACTCCTCAAAACATAATTGTAAAAAATATAAATCTTCCCATACTAATTTATTTATTATATCTTTATATGTACTTATACTATTTTCATTAATATGTAAAGAAGACGATTTTAATAAATGATCCATTTCTTTATTATTACAAATTTTATTTTCGTTTCTTTTCAAATTGAAATATTTTTTCTTTTTTTTCTCTTTCTTTGAAATATTATACTTATTATTATTATTACACTCACTTCTTTTATTATTATTTTTTATTTTATTTTTTATTTCTTTTTCTTTTTTTTTCTTCGATTTTTCCCCTCTCTTATTACAAACATTATCATTTATATTTCTATCACTAAAAAAGTCGGTATCGTCATCACTAAAAAGGTCGCTATTGTCATCATCATCACAATCGATATTATCATCATCATCACAATCGATATTATCATCATCATCACAATCAATATTATCATCATCATTATCATCACTATCATCACTATCATCACTATCATTTAAAAAGTTATAACTATTATTACCCTTTCCAATATTATTCTTTTCATCCTCATATCCAGTACACCTTTTAATGTCCCTCCTACCATTTTTCTCCTTCCTCCTATTATTCGTAGAAAGTTCAGAATCTTTTATATGATTCACCTTCATTTCTTCACTGCCCTTGGACAAAATTATAAAATTTTTAAAAATCTCAAATATCGATTTTCTTATATAATAAATGTCTATACCTAACATATCCGTTAAATCTTTCAAATAAAATATTAAATGCACACTTAAGTTTTTAGAAAAATATTCCAAACAATTTAACATATTCAATATTTCATTCTGCATGTGTGTTTGAACACTCAAATTTAAATATATTATCGAATTTTCTTTTATATGATCTATAAACTCTTTCATTATAACTTTAGGAATCTCCGTATTCTTTACCCTTAGTATACAATCACATATATTTACACTGGTACATTTCTTACATACATTTAAAAATATGTAGGAAAAAGAAAAAGAATAAAAATTCTCATCCTCCTCGTCTTCTCTCTTTTTGCTATGCGAATTATCTTTTTCTCCAATTTTGTTATCATCATAATTATCATCATAATTATCATTATAATTATCATTATAATTATCATTATTATTATCATTATAATTATCATTATCGATATTATTATTATTATTATTGCCACTACCACCTTTATCACCTTTATCATCATCGTCATCTTCCTCCTCGTCATCCATATGCTTACCCCTTTTCTTCTTTTTCTTATTATCAACAACCCTACTTGTTTCCTTTTTATATTCCATGTGATTCAAAAAATTACCAGACGATTTAATAACAGACTTCTCAGCAGATCCAATAACCTTATGTGTATCCTTCTTCATATACAATTTCAACAAGTTCCCTATAATAATCGATATTTCCTCATGATACGTAGTGCTCATATTAAATATTGTTGTATTCTCTTGATTTAATGTATATATATTTAAAAAGAAATGTAAATATATGTCTAGGATAGATATATTAATATTGTCATATAATAAATCGAAATTTATATTACTAACTAATAAAATAATATTATTTAACAAACTATTTATATTTTTTAAAGGTATATTATTCCCTTCATCACTATCTCTTTTCTGTTTTTTTCGACCTCGTTGAACATTGATTATAATTTCATTATTATTATTATTATTATTATTATTATTATTCTGTTTTGAAAAATTAGAATTATAATATGAATTAAATATATTTATATAAATAAAGGTTAAAGCATTAAAAAATGATATTATAATTTCATTAATTTCAAAATATGTCAAGTTCCTTTTCTTTTCATTTATTGAATATTCTTTATAATTAGATTCTAAACATTCTATTATTATATTCATAATACTATTATTTTCATTTATTATTATCTCCATTTTTTCGCTATCATTATAAAATTCATCTTTCTTATGACACTTCTCTAAACATTTATAATAATTCTTAAATATATCGACACCTTTTTCAATTAATATAGTCAAACATCCAAATATCTTCTCATTCTCTATATCACTCAAATTATTACAAACTTTCATATAATTTAATATACTATCGAAACCTTCTTGACATAATAATAATAATACATTACTATAACTCTCATTAAGGTAATCAAATAAACTTATCACATTTTCACTCCTCAAATTTATGTTATCATCATCTACCAAATCACATGCATATATATATTCATTCTTTCTTATATTTATATCTTTTATAAAATTATCAATATTGTTATCAACGGGAACCTTAAACTTTTTTATCCTTCCTTGCAGCATCGTCCTTTAACATTAAAATGTTAACTTCATCAAAAAAAAAAAAAAAAAAAAAAAATATACATATATATATATATATAATAATATAACCAATTCAAAAAAAAAAAAAAAATTACATTATATCATATAATACATTATATTATATAATACTTAAGTTCATATTTATAAATACCTCATCTATCACACTTACATATTTTATGTGTCTTTACAATAAATTATCATTTTTTTTTTTTTTTTTTTTTTTTTTTTTTGTTCATCATACATTTAAATTATTTATAGAGGTAAAATGTTATCTATATATATATTTATGATTACATATATATATAAATGTTCAAAATGAAAAACATTACCAAAATTTTGAATATATTTTAAAGAAATACAAAAAAAAAAAAAAAAAAAAATGATAATTATATATAATATATTTATTTATGTGTACAAATGAAAAAATAAACACGTAATTTCTTTTATTAATATTATCTTCATATATAATAAAATGACTTCAATAAAAAAAAAAAAAAATTCATTTTTTTCACATATCAATATTTCCTTACTGAATTTATACATATGTATTTTTATATTATATTGAAAGAAGAAAAAAAAAAAAAAAAAAAAAAAAAAAAAAGGAATAAATAATGTTATATATATATATATATATATTACATGTATCAATTTTTATGTTTACAATAATATATGTGTAAAAAATAATATATGTTAAATACATGTATAAATATATTCACTTCGATATGAACTAAAAAATAAACGAAATATATATATATATATATATATATATATATATATATAATATATATATTATATATATTAATCACTAGTATAAATGTATACAAACAAAAAAAAAAAAATTCTTTCCAATTTTAAAATAAAATTAAAAATTGATACATTATTGAAATATATAAGCATCAATATATATATATATATATATATATATATATATATATATGATATATTTATTTAATAATTTATATCCTGTTGAATGAAAAAAATAATAACATTATATGAATTCATCAAAAAGAAAGATAACGTATAAATAACTATATTAACACTAACCACAATAATATCCATTATATTTTGTATTTCCATTTTTACATTTACATATAACTCCAACTCCTTTTACAACATTATTTTTTTCTTCCTCCTCAGATAAAATAGGTACACATATCGCGTCCTTATCACATCCTCCATTGTTTACCTTACAATGTTCTTCGCATTCGAAATTTTTTTCAGGATTACTTGAAAAGCCTTCTGGACAATTACAATATTCATATCCATGAGTATTCTTACAAACACCTTTTCCACAATTTAAAAAACATTTTTCTTCATTTAAAATTCGTACATTTCTAAACCATTCTTTCTGTTTTAATTTTATATTAAAATGTTCCATTTTCCCCCTCTCATTTACTTCCCTTTCAACAAATATTACACTGCTTTTATGTTTTTCTTCTTTTAATTCTTTTCCTCTATAATTTTTATTTTCATTTTCCCTGTACATTAAAAAGAAATCCTTCACTGAAAAAAAAAAAAAAAAATAATAAATAAATAAAATAACTAGCTTTTTTTTTTTTTTTTTTTTTTTTTTTTTTTTTTTTTACAATTATGTATTATATTTCCTTAATTGTTCAGGTAAATATTATATAATCATTTAAATAAAATTACAGAAATTATGAAAACATAAATGAATAAGAAAATATATAATTACCTAATACTATCTTGAATATATTCTTAATATTTTTTATCGTATTATATTTAAACAAATATATAATTTCATTTATTTGTGATATAATATTATACAAAAGAAATGATGTATTCATTTCTCTTCTTTCTATATGATTTACCAGACATTGATTTTTACTCATAAATATATTTTTTATGTCTTTTCCAATGAACTTTCCATATTCATTCATTTTATTATATTTATAATAACCATATGTTTCCTCATTCCAACTAAGTATATTTGAACCCTCTATGTATTTCCCCTTAAAAAAAAAAAGGTTAGGTATCAAATTTTTATTATCATATACAAATTTACTCTTAAATGGGTATCTATGATAAAGTAAAGAGCTACACAAATAAAAAAAGAAAACATAATTTTTCGCCATCAGAAATGTCATTTTTTACACATACATATGTGGGAAAATATTGCTACATATATATATATATATATATATATATATATATATATATATATATTGGTTTGTTTGTTTGTTTATTCAACACGACTGCTTATAATTAAATATAAACATATCATCAACAGTTCGATGATCATGTATTTGAAATAATTGTCCAAAAATATATAGCACATGGAATTATAATATAGAGAGGGAAAATATTTTTTTTAAGAAAATAAAGAAAGATGAATATATAATAATAACATAATCACAATCGAAATGTTGATTCATACATATATATATATATATGTGTGTACTTAAAAATATAATGCACATCATAGTATATATATTAAACGATTCTCGAAAAAATTCATAGTTCTATCCCATTTTGTATAATAAGACCAATCACTATACAAACCAGAAAATATAAAAAAAAAAAAAAAAAAAAAAAAAAAAAACAATGTACATACAGAAAAACAAAACAAGAAAACAAGGAAGAAAAAAAGAAAAATGATAATATTATACATATATAAATATATAAATATATATTTATATATATTAATATATATATATATTTATATATATTAATATATATATATATATATTTATATATTTATGTGTCAAATGGTACAACATAATATATACAAGTTCATAAAATTGGTTACTTTCATACAATGAATATATTTTGTACATTGTTCTTTACATTTTCATCATAACATACTTTTAAGAAATTTTTTTTTTTAAAAAATTATTTCTATCCTTTTCCTTCCTTAACATTTTTTCAATCAAAAAAATATACTCCAAATAATTGGAGGATATGCTTCCCTTTACATCCCATAATATTTCTAAAAGTTTGAAAGAGTATTTGAATTGTTTATTATAAAAACAATAATTAGCTAAATAAGTTACAGCATTAAAAAAAACTGTAGGTGAATTTCTCAAACATTGAATAAAATACAAATAACTGGTATTTTTATAATAAATTAAATTAAAATTTTTGAAGAATAAATTCGTTTTATGATATTCTTTAAATTTCTTTTTCTTTATATTATTATCCTCCCCCCCAAAAAAAAAATTATTCTTTACAAACATTTCATATGAATTGTCCTTTAAAAATTCACTTATATATATATTATCATGATGCAAATTTTTAGTTATTTTTTTTAAATATCCTTTTAAATATATGAGACACCAAAGTAAGCAATTGTTATTTGTTTTTTTATAATAATGATGAACAATAATATGTTCGATACATTCTTTTTTTTTCTCATCACTCAAAAGAAGATTAGATATATCATATTTCCTTATTAATTCATAATATTCGTTATTTAAAATATTTAAATTAATACTAAAAATCATAGAAGAAAATAAAACATTTTTCTTAAAATTCCAACCTCTTATTAACACATAAATATAATTATATATATCACCCCTTTTTAAATAGGAAGCAGACAAGAAATAATATATAGAAATATCTTCCTTAAAAAAAAGAGCCTTTTCATATGAAAAAATACAAAAAATATAATGTTTTTTATATTCCAAACACTGGCCTAAACTATACCATACATAAGTATTGTTAAAATATATAAAAAGAACTTTTAATAAAATATATATTGATATATTTACATTATTCTTGAATAAAAAATATTCTTGTGCTAAACTGATATAACTATATATATGATATTTATCTTTTTTAATACCTTTTTTAAAAAATGTAATTGACTTTTCATAATTCTTATTTAATGAATAATATTTTCCTAATATATAAAATAATTTTTCATCATAATTTTTTTTTTTATGTTTCTTTTGATAACTATGAGCCAGTAAAAATAAATCAAATGTTGAATTATTTAAAAAATATATATTAGCTAATAATTCAACATATATAAATTCGTCTGAAAAATATTTAGGAATTATTAATCTTTTAAAAGCTTTATATTTTTTCATACTCATACACATTATATGTTTTTTATCTTTATCATAAAATTCAAATTTGTTATTAGGTCCCAAAAATATAATCTGATTTTTACAATTTTTAGATTGTCCATATTGGGAATAATAATATATAAAATATATATTCATCATTTGTTTTCTTAAAATAGCATTTTCCTTATTTATAATTTTTAACTTATTAAAATATTTCAAACTTTTTTTTTCCTGACCACAGTAATAATACAATTTGGCTAGCTCGCCTGAAATGTACAGGTTATTTTTTCCCCTCAGGATTTTTATCAAATATTTATATATACATATAGAATCTTGATAACGTTTATTATTTAAAGAACAGTAATGCGCAAATCCGAATAAGGTCATAAAATTATTTTTAAAACTATGTTCTCTCAAATATTTTGTATATTTAATAAAAACATCATTAAATATGGTCTTTTTATTTTTAACATTTTCAACATGATGTACATTTTTTATATAATTTTTACAATTTTTATAACATCGATCCATATGTCCAACTATTTTTTCATTTCCTTCTTTATTCATCATTCCCTCTTCAAAAATTTGGTTGACAAAATAATTGTTTTTAAAAAAGAAATCTTCATTCATATTTGTTATAGGGTTGATATATGTGTAGAAATTATGATGGTTCATTATATTTATTTTATTATACTCATTTTTTGAAAATTCAAAGAATTCATTTTCAAACAAATGATTAACTAGTTTATCTAATTTATTATGGTTATTTATGAAATACTTTTTTTTTACATATATATATATATTTTTTTTTTTTTTTTTTTTTTCATCATTACAATTAATAGATATAGTACTATAATTATCATAATTATGTTGGTTTCTATATATTTCTTTTGGCTTTCCTTCAATTTCATGGTTATCTATAAATTTTTCTATACATATTAAGTTGTTAAAAAATATCCATGCAGTAATATTAAAATAATCTTTCTTAATACTCTTCTTAATATATAATACACTTTTATGATATTTGCCTAAATCATAATAAGCAACGCTTAATAATAAATAAAGATGTGTGTCAAAAACTATAAACTTTTTTCTCATATTTTTCATATACTGTATAATATATAAAAGTATTTCTTTTCTTCTCATATGTTCAATATTTATATGAAGATATTGTTTTCTCACATTTTTCTCATTATATATTGAGTATGAATGACTGTGCATATATAAACATAGCATTTTTATATAAAGATAAAATCTCATATTTTCATTTATATGATACTTATCCGTATTTCTCTTTTTTATTTTCACTTTTTTATTAATACATCTGTTTTTTGTATGATTAATAAATTGTTCATTTTTCTTATATATATAGCACATGTCCCCTTCTGATGTGTCATCATAAATATTATTTTTGTTTTTATTTAATATTTTATTATGTATATCTACAAAACATTTATTGCTCTCTTGTGTAGGAAATGTATTGTAATCGTTGTTGTGTAGAATAATATTAATAAAATCATATTCAAAACCTGAACATTTTTTATATAAAACAAAATTATTACATCTTCTGTTAATTTTATTTTCATATTTCATATATTTTGGATTTATAATAATATCATCATGATATTTTCTTTTTATTTCTTTTATTTTATCTTCTTTCTTATATTTTCCTTTTCTTTGTAACATGTCTAATATGGTAATATTTGCCCTGTCATTTATACGAGTCTTATGGCCTTTTACTTTCTCATCTTTTTTATGATTCTCTTCACATACCTCCTTACCTTTATTAATAAAATCGATTCTTTCAATCAATCCATTCAAATTATATTTATTCTTTACAAAAAAATTATCTTTCCATAATAAATTCGATTTTAAAAGTTGAGAAGAATTCCTTGTCGATATTTGGCACAATAAATTATATGCTTCTTTATATTTTTTTTTATAAAATAAGGAAATAATTTTTTTATATTTTGAAAATGGTTTTCTAAATTTTATATTATCAATAAGTTTTTTATTATAATTTATATGATCCTCTTTATTTTTCTCGCATTTGGATAGTTCTAATAACCATGAAGAAGTATTATTGAGGCATCGTAATTTGTACAAAATACATTTTTGGAAAAGTAAATCTTTTTTCAAATATATATCTGTTTTGTTTTCCTTTCTTCTATATGTATTTTTTTCTATGTCATCATATTTATATATTTTATCATTTCCTTCTTCTTTATAATAAAAAATATTTTTTTCATTTTTCATTTGTTTTAAATAATTTTGAATTTTCATTGTATTACATAAATGTTCTTTATTATTTGATAAAAAAAAGTACTAGAATTTCGCTTTTGTTCCTTTCTTTTTTCTTTCTTTCTTTTTTCTTTTTTTTTTTTTTTTTAATTGTTCTTATTTATTATCTTAATTTCATTTATTAAAAATATATTCCTTTTTAAATCATCATGGTCATATTTTTCCTTTCGATAGATGAGGAACATAATTATTACAGCTACAAGGTGTCTTCATAATAGATCCACAAATAAATAAATAAATATATATATATATATATATATATATATATATATATATATACTATATATTTTATAGTGTAGTATATTAAAGGCCAATACGTTTTAGAATATACATTTATTTATATATAAACTAGAAGATATAATTTAAAATATGTTTATTTTATTTTGTTCCTTTAAATAATATAAATATTAACATGTTATATCATAAAAAAGACATACTTTAGTATTACACGTCAAAAATAATATATGTACTTATAATAGATAAATGTGTCAAAAAATGTAAAATACATATATATATATATATATATATATATATATATATATATATATATATATATATGTATATATGTATATAGCATTATTATTTTCAAACATAAATCTTATAATATAAATTTTTTAATATTATACCATGGATATACTTCTTTGTACTTCCAAAGAAGGGAGGATAGAAAAAAGAAGAAATAAGATTTTAAATAAAAGTAGGTAACATAACACGCACATATATATAAATAAATAAATCAATATATATATATATATATATATATATATATATGATAATATTATAAGAATTAATAATTTAAATAAATAAAATATATTTATATCTCCATAGTAAAGGAAGATAATAATGGCACAGAAAAGAAATTAAGCGAAATAAAAAACAACTTTGAAGAAAATGACAAAGAAAATGAAGATAACCAATATTCCCTTGTAAACAATTTTGAATATACAAATAATGAACATACAGAAAATTATGCTAATATAAAAAATGATATTATTTCTAGATTAAGTGAAAAAAAAAATGATTACCTACACGAATTATCTAATAAACGAAACAATGAAGAAAAGGTACAATTCATATATTAAAACATATATAAAGAAATGGTTCTATATACATTCATATAACATAATATAAAATAAATGAAAAATTACATACATATATACATACATACATACATTCGTATATTTATATATATATATATATATCTTTTCCTTTTCGTTTTATAGCACTTTTTACAAAATATAAAGAAATATTCTACAGATACATTAACCAAAAATAATGCTTTAAATTTTGATCAATATATTGATTATAAAAATGATTTTCCTGAGCATACCTACGTATCTTCATTTCAATATAACATGATGGATGTTACTAACTTGGCTCTTAAAGAAAAGGAAACATATAAAAAGAAAGTAGATAAATATTTTTCCTTATTAAAATACAAAGACGAACAAATCAAAAAGGGTATAATAATTGAATTATTTATTTGTTCTTTTTTTGGTTCTACTAATATAAATATATACACATATACATACATACATACATACACACATACATATGTATGTATGTATTTATAATAGTCTGTGAAATCAATTCCAAGAATGTTACAACATTCATATCTTTTGTGAGAAATCAAATGGAAGGTTATAAAATATATCTAGAAGGTATATATATATATATATATATATATTTTTTTTTTTTTTTTTTTTTTTTTTTTTTTTTTTTAAAATTATATTATCTTTAATTTTATTTCTTCATTCCCTTAGATATACTCAACAAAACAAGAGACGATCTGAACGAAAAAAGGAAGCTATTATTAGTACATCAAATAATATATATATATATATATTTATTTATTTATATGTATGAGAAATTAATAAATATGCTCCTTTTCATATATATATATATACTTTTTGTACCCTTCTATATTTTAGAATAATAATAAAGAAATCCTTGATGACTTTTTGAGGATGAGAAATTTGGTATAAAAAAAAAAAAAAAAAATTATTTTTCCCTTTTATTTTTTATAATAAATAAATAAATATATATATATTGAAAAAAAAAAAAAAAAAAAAAACATAAATATAGTAATATATATATTGAAATATATACATATATATATATTTTTTTTTTTTTTTTTTTTTT
>NC_037283.1:130000-140000 GCF_000002765.6 Plasmodium falciparum 3D7
AAATATAAACCATTATAATATTTATATTTCTCCTTTCTTATCATAAATTTCTTTAATTTTATCTAGTAACGATTCATTATGTTTTAATAAATCATACTACAATGGAATAAGAGAAATAAAGAAAAAACCTTTTTTTGTAATATAATACTACATATCTGTTTCTAAATATGTTTATAATTTAAATATACCTGTATTTCCTTCTTATTCTTATTTTCCTGAAGCTTTTTTTTATTTTCTCTACACACCAACATAAAAAATAAAAATATATATATATATATATATATATATATATATATATGTATTCTTAATCCTTTTTAGAATATAACAAAATAAATTTATTAACATTTATATGTCCATAATTTCAACAAGAGGAATTTATTTAATTATTTATTTAATCATTTATTCATTTATTTTTTTACTTTTTAATTTTTTTTTTTTTTTTTTTTTTTTTTTCATAATTTTACTCTTTTAATAATTCCAATCTAGTTTGTACGTCAATTAATTTCTCCTTCAATTTATTTTCCTCAACTAACAAATCTTGAAGCTTTAAAAAAAAAAATGAAAAAAATAATCAAATATATTTTGATTTATGTATATCCTCATACATATACATAATTTAGGTAAATATAGAAAATTATATTTTAAACGTTAATACAATTAAATTATTCTTTTCGTTCATCTCCTTGAATCCTTGAGTATTCATCTCATTATTGTGCTCAATTATATCTATCAAATTTTTATAATAATTAATATTCTTTTGTAGTTCGTTCGTTATTCTATTCGTATGTGAACAATCATAACAAAAGAGAAATAAAGAAAATATAATAAAATGGAAAATACAT
The DNA here is from genome assembly GCF_000002765.6 of Plasmodium falciparum 3D7. Classification (NCBI taxonomy): domain Eukaryota; phylum Apicomplexa; class Aconoidasida; order Haemosporida; family Plasmodiidae; genus Plasmodium; species Plasmodium falciparum. The sequence goes on from NC_037283.1 coordinate 130,843, forward strand.
AATTATATAAATGTTCAAATGTTATAATAAAAAATGTTAAAGAATATGTATATAACTATATATATATATATATATATATATTTATTTATTTATTTATTTATTTATTTATGTATATCTTTTCGTTGTTACAATAATACGGCAAATCCTCTCTTGGGATATTCACAAATAACCTGTCGTATTATTTCATCTATCCAAACAAACAATATGTAAATTCTATTTATTTTTATATATCATTTCATATAATTAATAAAATAATCATTTATATATAACCTAATAATTCAAAAATTATATTTTCTACGTAAAAGAAGTTTAATTTATCCATATTGTTGTTTTCTATATTTTTAAGAACAGCTTGGATTAATTCCAGGTCACTCAAATTGGTATCCTCAGAAATTAGCTGCAATGAAAAAGATGGACAAAAGTAAAATAAGAAAATAATAAAATTAAAAAATAATAAAATAATAAAATTAAAAAATACATACATATATATTTATATATATATATATATTATGCACCCTCATTTTGAATTATTATAAATACCTGAATCAACGTCTTGTCAGTTTTTTTAAAAACTTTTATTGGAAATAACAACGATAAATTGAAGAAATCATACATATGAAAACTTTTTTGAATTTTCAGAAATATATCTTCATTATAATTATTTCTATATGTAAATCCAAATAAATAATAATTTATTATAATTTTATATAATGATATCACAAGAAAATAGAACACCAATCGATTTTACATCAGCCCCCAAAAAAAAAAAAAAAAAAAAAAAAAAAAAAAAAAAAAATATATATATATATATATATATATATGTAGATTTATATTTATATTTATATTTTTCTTTTTTTTTTTTTTTTTTTTTTTTACTGTTCATCTAATATCAAATCTCTAATTACATTTATATTATCATCTAAATTACAATTTTTAATGAAAGATTTTTCAAAATGTTTTTTATATTCATCCATCACTTTTAACATGTACGATTTTAATTCCTTGCTTATGGCAAAAGGATTAGCATATTTCAGCTATATTTTTATAAAAAAAAAAAAAAAAAAAATATATATATATATATATAATGAAACCTTGGTTCAATGGGAAAATAAGAAAATTTCTAACATTTTTATATTTTTATTTTTTTATTTTTTTATTTTTTTATTTTTTTTATACTACCAAGCAAAATATTATACACTATATAATATATATATATTATATTATTTTTATTTTTTACTATTTGGTGATTTTTTTCCATAATTTATAAATATAATATTTATGTATATGATGTTTACACATTTATATATTATTTTTTTTATTTTGATCTGAAAAATTAAAATTTATTTAAATAATATTTTTCAACTCGACAGAAATTGTTTCATAAAATAAAAAAAATAAAAATTTACATTTTAATTTATTTTTTTATAAAAAAATAAAAAATTTATAACACAATTGTCAAAAAAAAAAAATATATAATATATATATATATATATATATATCCATATATTTAAATTTATGTAATATAATCAATTTTTTTTTTAGGATATTACAATTTCCCTAATTAAAATATAATTATCCACACAATGTTAATATTTGTCTAATATATATAATATATATATATATATTTATATATATATATTTATATATATATATTTATATATATATATTTATATATATATTATATTTTTTTCTATAAGTAGAAAACAGAAAAATGGATGACAGAAAGGAAAACAAAAAGAATGCAGATTATGAAATATTTTTAAGAGATAGAAAATTAAAATATGAAAAAATAAGGAAAAGAAATGCTTTACATAATAAATTTATATTACCCATAATTAATTTTATAAAGGGTATTATTAATTTTATCAAAACAGTTATTAATATAGTAATCAAAAAATGAAAAACGAGAAAAAAAAAAAAAAAAAGGAGAAATTAAAAGAATATGAAATATTTATTATATTTTTATGTATATAATATATATCAAATCCTTCTATATATGTCTTATTATATATATATATAACACATATATATATATATATATATATATATATATATATATATGTTTTTTTTTTTTTTTTTTTTTTTTTTTTTTTTTTTTTTTTCCAGCTAGCTATTTTTTTTAAGACCCTACTTGGACAATCAAATACTTCTCAAGTTAAAAAAAAATATTTATACATTATTATGAAACTTTATTTTTTCTATGTTCATATAATTTCTTTTTTTATTTTTGAAATAATATAAACTTAATATTATATGTATATATTTCTTTCATAGAGTTCCAATGGAAAGAATAATGATGATGATGACGGTTTTTTTAAAAAGAAAAGAACAGGAGGTTTACCAAAAAGCAGAATTATGGAATTAAAAAATTTGGGTACCTGCTTGGGAAGTACCTGAGGTTAAATGTTTTTCCGACATTTAAATATTTTATTATATATATATAATATATATATATATTTTAAATGAATATACTCATAAATGATTTGCTAATTTGAAAATACAGAAAAATAAATGTATAAATTAGTAATGAGAAATGATGTTATATTCATTTATATGCTTTTGAATTCTACTTTTTTTTTTTTTTTTTTTTTATAAATATATAATTATAAAAAAACGTTACCATTCAAAAAAATTATAATAAATAATAAAATAAAATAAAATAAAAAATATATGGAAAGATAGACACATTTTTATAAATATGATGAATTATAAAAAGTTATTATATATATATATATATATATATATATATATATACGTAAGTATGATTTAATTTATCTAAGTATTTATGCTTATATATATATATATATATATATATATATATATATATATTTATATTTATATTTATATATGTGTAATTAATTTTTTTTATTTCATTTTTCGGAATATTATATATTCTAATCTTCCTTTTTTATACTTTCCATTGTAGATGTACTATCATCCTCATTATCACTTCGTATGTCCGTAATTTTTTCATTTTTCACTAAAAAAAAAAAAAAAAAAAAGTATAATAAAATAAAAAAAGAACAAATCAAAAGAAATAAAAAAAAAAAATAAAGCAAAATCATATGTAGGATGATCTATTAAATTCCTTCTTTTTCTGCTCTTACTTGTCTTTATTATAAAGAGGCGACTCATTTTTAAAATAAGGAAAAACCAATACACATGCATAGCCTTCATCATAAAAAAAAAAAAAAAAAATAAAAAATGTAAATATATTTATATATATTGATTCATTTGTTTATTCGCTCAAGTACCAATTTGTATACATGTAACTATTTATACATGTTGATATATTTATTACCATGAGGGTCCACAAGAATATAAGAAGGACCAAGCCCCCAGGGACGTCCTTGTGGGATGATATAAAACCATCCGTATAAGACCTTATAATTTTTGTATTACTTAAAGGTAAAACTATATAATAAAAATATAAGAATATTCGAAAAAAGAAATAATATAAAACGAAAAGTATATAAAAAAAGGTAAGAAAAATCCTGTTTTTTAAGTTGGTATAATTTAATAATTTCGAAAGATACAGAACGATATCAACAATATCATGAATAAATAATATTAATAATCCTACTCTCCAAAAATTTAATACATGTGAATATGTTAATAAAATAATTGTAGATAAATGATGTAATACAAATACATAATAATCTTTTCTTCTTATTTCATAATTTAAATAAAACAGACATGAAAACCAGTAAGATATTTGTAATATATAAAAATAATATACATAATTATTTATATACATAAAAGGCCATCCTCTTTTATTTTCTTTATATTCTTCATCAGTAACTAAAAAAAACCATTTTCCTGTACGCTCTTTCAAACACATTTTTATCCATCCATTCTTATTATTTAAATACCCAGACATAACAAATAATAAAATCAAGTTATATGTAAAAGAAAAACTATGCCATAAAGCAAACCAAAAATTCTCTTTCCATTTATATACAGAACCACTTTTGGATATATCATATTTTCTATTCACTCTATCTAATATAGAATTTCTTGATAATCCATATAATATACTATTCCTTCTTATTACCTCCTTTTGTACACCTGAAATTACCAATCGTAACAACGTTATCAATACAAAAAAAACAAAAAAAATTATGAAATCCCATCTGCTTAATTTAGGGTTAATCAAATATTGCTCAAGATATCCCTTATTCTTTACGCTAAGAAAATATTCTTCTAAGGTATGCAAATATTGCTTATCCATTTAAAATAACCAAAAACAAAAAGAAACACAAATGTATAAATATATAAATGTATAAATATATAAATGTATAAATATATAAATATATGTAAATGGACACACACATATATATATATATATATATATATATATATATATATATGTACTATCTTGGGCAAATATGATAAAGGATTATTCTTATAATATATATAATTTAATATATTGCTTTATATTTTTTGAAGTCAATATTAAAAATCCCTTTTATTATGCTAACATATGAAAATATCTTGCGTCTTTCTAATATTCTTATATATAATTAAAAAAATATAATATATATATATATATATATATATGTAACAGTTTACATTCCAATTAACAAAAACAATATAAAAAAAAAAAATTATTCGTCTTGAAAAAAAATGCTACGCACAAATTTTTATATTATATATATACAGAACAAATTATGTAAACCATATGGTATAAATATATGTTTATAAATGCTTTACCTTATTTTACGAAATATAAGGTAAAAATATTCAAACCACAAAAATGTTAAAAAAATAAAAGAATATAATCTTCACACATATATATATATATATATATATATTATCTATGTTTACTTATTTTTATATTTATATAATCACGATATCCTTCTTTTTTAATTTTATATGTAGATATAAAATTTGTAAAGAATACATATAGAATATTTATATCAACTGAAAATATTTTCAACAATACTTTCGAAATTGTAAATATATTTATTTTTTTATATACATATATATTTTTTTTTTTCAAGTCCTATATTTTTCTTAAGTTTGATTAATTACAGTATATATAAATAAATAAATATATATATATATCATGTATGATGATGAAGATTAATAAATTTATGTATTTCTTTTTTTCAAGAATTACAAAAAAAAAAAAAAAAAAAAAAAAAAAAAAAAAAAAATGTTGCCATATATATATATATATATATAGGACCCTATAATAATAACAAATAAATATAATATAATAACATTTACGTTGTAACTATATAATTATTGCAATATATTTCTTATATTTTCATAAAAAAAATTTTGTACTCCTTTACAATGTTTAAAAAAAAGTCAAATAAAATAAATGAATGAATAAATAAGATACGTACACACATATACAAAATATACATACATATATATATATATATATATAATACATCATAAAATTTATGTACACATTTTTAATTATACTAAATATATCCATATATATATATATTTCCATTTCCGTGTAGTACCTTTATTAATATATCGTAAAAAAAAAAAAAAAAAATTAAATTTTATAGAAATTTATCATGTATATTTTACATTTTTGTACAACATATATATATATATATATATATATATATATAATTCCTATCAGAAAAAAAAAAAAAATTTTTTTTTTGTACCCTAATTAATAATATATATATATATTTATTTATTTTTATTTATTTTTATTTATTTTAATCGGAAGGTTCAAATTCTACGTCCGAAAAATTTCCAGCATTTGAAGGTTTAGAAATTTCCATAGTTTCTTTATGTTCTGCACTTTTTCTTTTTAATAAACATGCATAGTCAATTGTATTTGTTAAAGATTTTCTTTTTTTTGTTTCAGCATTATATGTAGATTGGTGTGATAATCTATTATTTGTGTATATATCATAATTATTTGTTAAGGTGTTATGTTCATTTTCTGAGGATGGTATATTGATATTTATATTTGATGTATCACAGAAGATATCATTGGATGTATTTTTTATTTTTTCATTTAGATTTTCCTTTTTTAAAATGTCTATGTACTTATTATAGTTCTCAAAAAAATGAACGAAATTCACAAAAAAATCTTGTAAGAATTTATTTTGTTTATTATCATCATTTGGGTAATTAAAAAGAGGGAAAAAAGGTTTGATGTCATTAAACCATAATATAATAACTAGATATTGTTTAATTAAAAGTACTATATTCCATATTATATATAGAATTTTAGGATAATTTTTTTGTACAAATTTTTTTACAATTCCTAAAAATTTATCATGTAAAAAATATTTAGATGAATGATTATATGATGTATTATTATCTTTTATTTCATTTTTCAAATTATGAATACAACATGAATCTAAAAATTCTTCTGTATCGATATCATTTTTTATTTCTAAATAAGTATTAATAAAATCTATACATTTATCATATAAATCTTTTATATAAAATGTACTAATTTTTTTTAAAAAATATAATTCTTTATTAGTAAATATTTCTCCTGTATGTTTAGCAAGAATTAACATAATACATCTTTCTTTTGAAATTCTCCCATTTTCTGAATAACCATATAATTTTCTTAATTTCTTTACTACCATATTCCATTCAAACCATTCATATTTTCTAGGTTTGTTTAACCAATTACATATATATAATATATTACAAAATAATTGTTTTAATAATATATGTTTAGTTAATATTAATTCAATACTACTTAATTTATTTCTTATATTTTTTAAAAGATCTTCATAAACAAAATCAAAATTATCTATTAATAATAAATAACCAAATCTTTTATGTACATTTTTTATTCTACATATAAATAAGCAAAATTGCTCATCTTCATAAATTTCGTCATCTTCTTCTTGGATATCATTATATTTTTTATTATGTTCTTCATTACATTCAAAGGGGAAAGATAAATTATTCATATGATCATCAAAGAATTCCATATCATTATCAAGCTTGCAATGTTTTATTATATCCTTTTCATCATTATTATTATATATATTATATATATTTTTATTACTTTTTATATTATCACCTTCATAATAATCATTTTTTTCTCTACACTCCTTTTTGCTTTTATTCATATACTCATCCTCCTCAATTATCATCAACCTCTCAACTATTTCATCACATTTATTCGGTCCAAAGTAACTTGTTAATTTATTTAATGTTTCTTTCCATAATGTATAATTTTTACTATTTTCATCTGGGATAGTATGCAGAAATTTTTCTAAACACGAAGAATCACATGTACATAATATTATAGAAGCTATAATTTTTTTTAAACTTTTATATTCATTTTGTCTTTTTAATGAACATAACATAATAACAACTGCCTGACTAAAATATCCCATACTACTTATCCTTTTATTAATTATATTTTTTTTTTTTTTTTTTTTCTTTTTTTCAAAAACTAATTCTTTATCTTGTCCATAATTTAGTTGTACTATATTCCCCCTCATGTTATTTATCATATCATCATTTTTATTTTTTTCTCTTTTCGTAAACCATATTTCAAGATTCTCATCATTTATTAAAGATTTGGTAGGTTCATATGATTTATGTATACAATCAAATATGGATATACCTACTAATTTTATAATATCATTTTTTATTTCGTTAGACGATTTAAAATGTATAATAGTATCGGGGATTTTCCTAACATTATTATTACTATCATCATTATTATCATACTTTTCGATATCATTTGGATTATATAAAAATGTTTCCTTTTCTGTTTTTAGTATATCACTATATATAATTATATCCTTTATATGTTCTTCACTCGATATATAATTATCTTCCATATCTTTATAAGGACACACACCCTTATTTATCGTCTCATCTATGTCAATCGTATTTAGCGTAATATATTTCACATCTACATTTATATCTAAATGTAATGGACATCTATTATTAATCGGATTCTTTTTTTTTTCTTGGGATTCTAATAATATATTTTTTTTTAGAGAAGATGGGAAAGGAACATTTTTAATATTACGTGGTTTATTACATACTTTACTTAATGATTCTACATGTTCGTTTATTTCTTCATTTTTCTCTTTGTTTACTTTTTTTTTTATTTCATCATTTATATTGAATATTATATTTTTATACTTCAAACTTATATCATCACTAGGCTCTTTAATTAACTTATTAATAGGTACCTTATCTATTATTAATTTATTTACATGATTCCTTTCGCCATCATTTTTGTTATTTTTCAAAGAAATCTGTTCACATGTATATTCCGTGGACATATTACTATTATTATCATTTATTTTTTTAATATGAACTTGGTTACTTCCATCCAAATTTGCATTATCCCTTTCTCTTACAAATGAATCTTCTTGTTGTTCATTAGATTCATCTACATTATTTTTATATTCATTTGGACAAGAAGAAATGTCACTTTTGTATATATGTACATTTTTATATTTTGTAAGATAACATTTTTTTTTATCATCACTTTTGTTATTTATATTTTGTATATTACATTTTTCATCTTTTATATATAATTCGCCTTTCATATTATCTCCTTTATATATTGGATACATATTTTTATAAGTAGGTACGTCTTCATTTGTTTTTTCGCAAATTTTTTCCATACATTTTGTTTTATCACATTCTAAATCGATTCCTTCTAATATATTATAATTTGTATCCTTCAAATGAAGTATATTACCAAATGTATACTTCTTAATATCCTCATAATCAGCATCATCCCATTCAATTAAATTTTTAATATGCTCTAATGTTATAGGTATATAAGTATTTAGATTATCATATATATAAGATATATTTTTTGAAATATCATTTTTTATATATATTTTGTTATTTTCTTTATTAATTATATTATTTGTCAAATGCTTATTTTTATTTCTTTCATCAGAATTATTATCTTCATTAGATTCTTTATTTTTATTTGTACAAACAATTTCATTATTTTTATATCCATCTTTATCTTCTTCCTTCTCCTTTTCATTGGTTTTCCTCTTCTTTGCGTTATATATAATAGTATTACTTTTATTATATACACTACTTTGACATATATTTTTATTTATATATAGGCTATTATTTGAAACATTAAATGATTTGCCTTTTTTTATATATAAACTATTTTGTGTATATGCATTAGTTACATTTTTATTATTTCCTGTATCATTCAT
>NC_037283.1:150000-157500 GCF_000002765.6 Plasmodium falciparum 3D7
TGAAAAATTTTACTTGTTTTTTTCTTTTAACACTCCTTCTTACGTTAGCATACGGTAAAGGAGTAAGAAACAAATCCGAAAATAGAACTCCATATGTTCATTACCATAATAATAGTAATATAAAGAATTATTCAGCTGTAGATATATTCTCACCCAAAAAAACTGGAAAGGAATGTATTAAATGTCTCCCAGATAATTTTTGTGAATGCGAATGTAGTTGTAAAAATAAAACAGGTTTTTCAATGAAATATAGACATGCCAGTAAGGGATCTAAAGGATATAGTAAAAAAATGACAAAGACATCTTCTCGTTCCAGACAATGTAACGACTTGCCACTTGAAAAATCAGAACAAGAAACCGAACCGGAATTGGAACCTGAAGTGGAACCTGAAGTAGAACCAGAAGTAGAACCTGAAGTCGAGCCCGAAGTAGAACCAGAAGTAGAACCTGAGGTCGAGCCCGAAGTAGAACCAGAGGTTGACCCCGAAGTTGATCCAGAAAACGACCAAGGAACAGGATCACAAAATAATATAACCGAATGCTATTCCTCCTGCAAAAGTGTTACAGGAGTTCAAACAGAAGAATGTAGTTGTTCTTGTTCATGTTAAGTTATAATATATAATAAAAAAAAAAAAAAGCAAGAAAATTGCTAATATAAATAAATGAACGTAATCAGAATTTTTAATTTGTACAAAAGAATAATTGATATATAAATATTTATATTTAGTTGAATATAGTAAATATCCTTTTTTTTTTTTTTTAAACTAATAGTTCATACATTTTATATCTGGCTTTTGTTACTATATTTTTTATTTTTAAGGAAAAAGAAATAATTCTTCTATTTTGTTTATATATATATATATTAAATATGTTATCCCATGATATATGTATTTCTTAACATAAATGAGTAAATTTATACATATTCTAATATTTTGTTTTCATACTTTGTGTTTACACTATATATATGTGTACTTTTTTTTGTTACATAATTTTTATTTTTATATATATAATATTTACCAATGCACTAACACCAACAATGTTCATAAATAACGCATAATATGGAAAACGTTTTAAGTTAATTATTGAATATTTTAACAATCATAATATACACATAAAACACGTAGCAACAAAAATATATATATATATATATATATATATATATATAAATGTTAGAATATATTATATGTGTGTGATATTTAAAAAAAAAGTAATATATATATAATACTATAAATTATAATTTTTAAATAAGAAAAGATTTATAAAGTGGGATAATCCATAGGAAGATTTTTAATAATATTTATTATATATTTTTCTGAAAAATAAAAAATAAGTAAAAAGGAAATTTATAAAATATAATTATTAAGAAGATTAATATAAATTACACTATAACGTATATATTAAATTTTATCTTGTTATATTATAGTGCGTATAAAAATAAAAAAAAAAAAAAAAAAAAAAAAAAAATTAACATTATTTATCAATACATATATGAATAATATATATAATTATTTTCTTATTTTTTATTTTTAAATAACACTTCCCCTATATATATATATATATATATATATATATATATATATATTTTATTTATTTATTTGATTGTATATTTTTTATTCCATTAAATTAATTCATTAATAAAATTAACATATATATATATATATATATATATATATATATATATATATATATATTTATATATATATGTATATGATCAGTATCATATATATTTAATATGTGTACGTTTAAAAAAGAAAATAAATTAAGATGCCCCCAATAATTTATAAAAGTCCTCTACCTGTTCGATTAAAAGCCCCGAAGGGTAGAATAACACCTTTGAATGGACCCGATATAAAAATTGGGAAATCATTAATAGCTGCCTGTCCAAAAAGAATAAGAGGAGAAAAATTAGCTGAAATGAAACAAACAATACGTAAGTATTTAGGAAAGAAAAAAGAATATTTGATTGATGTTCATGCAACTTATAGTGTAACAAAAAAACCTGATGGAACAAAAATGGGACAAGGTAAAGGAATCATTGATCATTTTGTAGCTAGAGTACCTTCAGGAAAAACTATTTTTTCTATACCTACCATAAGCCCATTCAATACATTAGGGTTTGATGACCCTGTATATAGAGTATTAAAAAAAGCAGCAGCAAAAGTAGCTATACCTTGTGTATTTAGAACACAAAATAATTTATTCCGAGTTCATAATATTAAATATATATCACAACAAAAAGTAAAAAACGACCAACTCAAACATTTTAATCAATTTAAATCAAAATTATTTCAAAAAAAAGATGAAGTTTAAATGTGGTATTTACAAAAAGGCTTTATACTTAAAAAAATATATATATATATATATATATATATTTATTTATTTATTTATTTATTTATTCATTTATATTTATTTATTTATTCATTTATATTTATAACATTATATTTTATTCTCTGAAAAAAAAAATATATAATATATTTAAAATATTATGTATTACAATAATATAAAAAGAATTACTTCAATTAAAAAATACAATTTTTATAAAGATATTATAAAATGAAGAAATAATCAAAACCTATTTTTTTGTTTACTATTTATATATACAAATTCTATATAACAAGAACAAAATAGAGGAAATTTGTATTAATACCAGAATATAATAATATAAATATATATATTATATATTATAATATATTTTACGTATTAAAATTATATATACAATTATATATATATTATATATATATATATATTTTATATATATTATATATATATGTATTTAATTTATTTATTTACAACATTCCTTTAATAAAAAAAAAAAAAAAAAAAAAAAAAAAAAAAAATTATATTATTATTACATATAATTTATCTCAGAAAGAATTAAAAAAAAATAAAAGAATATAGAAAAAAATTTAAATACATTTTAAGATGATTCTTTTATTTGAATAAATAATAAACATTTCCAAAAAAAAGTAATTCTTTATTTTTTTTTCTATTATTACAGAAAATAAAGATTAAAATCAATATGTATTAAATTAATAAATAATATATTTATTATTAATTTATAAATAAATAAATAAATAAATAAATAAATATATATATATATATATATATATATTTTAGTGAACATACAAATTATACAGAATGGTTGAAAAAGAAGATAGTTATATAACAAATAAGAAGGTAGAAGAAAATAAAATGAACAAAATCATCCACATTAAAGATGAACAAATAAATAAAAAAAAGAATAAAAAGAATAAAAAGAATAAAAAAGAGGGAAAATCTGTAACTAAAGAAATGAACGAAACGAGCAATTTAGGTTTATATTCAAATATATGTGAAGAAAAGAAACACAAAAAAAAAAAAAAAGAAAAAGAAAAGGACAAGGACAAGGACAAATTGGATGCTCTCAACAAAAATTCAAAAAAAAAGAATAAGAAAAATGACAAAAGTAATAAAAAGGAGGGTAAAAAATTAGAAAATAATGATGAAATGAAAGATGACGTTATTATAAGTGATCACGAGGATGATATTATATATGAGCATGATGATATTATATATGAGCATGATGATATTATATATGAGCATGATGATATTATACGTGATCACGATGACATTATACGTGATCACGATGATGACATCTTAGATGATAATAATAATACACAACTAAAAAATAATGATATTATTATTAATAATAATAATAAAGTAATAACACCCTTCGATTATGAAAGGTTAATAGCTTCGGAAAAAAATAAGAGCGCCATATGGATTAGTTATATCGCTTTTTATTTAGAACAAAATAATTTAGAAGAAGCCCGAAAGGTTGCAGAAAGAGCATTAAAAACTATAGATATTCATGAGATAGATGAAAAGCTAAATATATATTTATGTTATATAAATATGGAATGTTTATATGGTGATAAGTTAAATGATATTTTCAAAAGAGCATTATTATGTAATAATGAAAAATCAATTTATTTACATACAATTCATATATTAAAAAAGAATAAAAAATTAACACAATTAAAAGATTTATGTGAAGAAGCAATTAAAAAATTTAAATATTCTAAAAAAATATGGTCATGTTATTTACAAATATTACATAATACATTTAAAGATGAAGAATATGCACATAACATTTTATTAAAATCATTACATTCATTACCCAAAAAAAAACATCTAAATATGATAATTAATGCTGCACGTTTTGAATATAAATATTCTAATAAAGAAAGAGGAAAAACTTATTTCGAAAAATTAATTCAAGAATATCCTAAAAGGTCAGACCTTTGGTTTACTTATCTAGATATACATATCAATTCTTTAACGAAAAATGAAAATAAAGAAAAAATCAAATTAAATTTAAAAGAACTACAATTTATTAGAAATATCTTTGAAAGATTTTTGTCATATAAATTTAAACCAAGAGTTATGAAAATTATTTTTACAAAATGGTTACTATTCGAAAAAAGTCAAGGAAATATGCATAGCCAAAAAACTGTTCAGGAAAAGGCTTATAAGTATGTTGAAAGTTTAAACGCCCTTGTATGAGTAATAACAAAAATGAAAATCATAAAAATGTTATCCATATGTAATTATAAAAAAATTAAATAAAATATAAAATATATATATATATATATATATATATTATAATTGACATATAATTTATTTTTTATATAACTCCCATATGTAATTATTTATATATTTTTTATGTACAACATTAAATATATATATATATACATATATATATATTTATATTTATATTTATTTATTATTTCAATTTTTTTTGTTTTTAAAAAAAAAAATAATTAACTCAATCCTTTTAATAGTATCAATATTTTATATATATATAAATAATTTTTATGACTTTTGTAAAAATTTTCTATATCCACACCAATCACTGGGTGCAATAAAATTGTTCATACTCAAAAAGTTCCACAGCTGATTAAGAATTTCATCTTCAAAAATATTATTTCTTTTTAAATACTCTAATATATTTTTTGATTCATTCCATTTCCCTATTAAATATGACTCAAGGGCAATTTTGAATTGTTCCAAATAATCTTTAGGATAGTGTATCTTTATGAATTTTATGTCGTCATTTTTTGCATATTCTTCATAAAGCTAAAAATGTAAAAGTTAAATAAAAAAAAATATAAATATATATATATATATATATATATATATATATTAATCTATTTATTTATATGTGTTAAGGTATAAATATAAGCCTAGCCTTACATTATATGAAAGATTAAGAACTTCTTTTTTTCTTTTTTTTCGTTCGGCCTTCTTTTTTATATCATCAAAAACCTGCAATTATTTTTTAATTCATTTATATGTTATATATATATATATATATATATATATGTATATTTTAAAAAAAAGGTCAATTTTACAATATCATAATAACCTTTAAAAGTTTTACGTCAAAATGAGGCTTGGCGTCAAAATTTTCCATATTGACTTTCTTCGTAATCTAATATACATAAATATTATATATAATATATATGTATATATATGTGTATATTTGCATATTTATTTTACTCTCCCCCCCCTTAAAAATTAACCTTATTAAGACATATATCAAAAGTATATAAATTTAATGGGTTCCTACATCCTTTAAGAGTAACCCTATCAATTTTCCTAAGAGAATTCTTAAATATATATACATATATAAAAAAAAAAAAAAAAAAAAAAAAAAAATATATATATATTTATATATATATATATATATATATGTGACAAGCATATATTATATGTTAGTGGCATAATATATTACTTTAAATTTCTCCGACATATTGTCATAAAAATCTCCTGATATAACAATATTGTTTTTGTATATTTTAGAAATATCTTGTAATCGACTAGCTATATTTACATTTTCTGATAAATATGATAAATCAATTTTATAACTACTTCCTATTGCTCCTTCTATAGCCCATCCAAAATGAAGTCCAAAACTTAACTCCAGAATATTGTTCTTAATTAACTCATCCATATTTTCATTATTTAGGAATATATGTATTTTTTCTGACTTAAATATGTGACATATATATATATATATATATGTGTGGCAAAAAAAAAAAAAAAAAAAAGAATTATATAATAATATATAATGTAATATAAAAAGTACATATTATTTCAATTCTTTCTATATATATATATATATATATATATTTTTTTTTTTTTTCATATTCTTCCTACCTTTCTGAGTTTAATTAATGTTTGTACTGTAGATAGAAAAGCCAAATCACATATCCTGTTTATATTTTCTTTTTCTGAATATTCATCATAATTATTGTTTGGAGACTTAAACATATTCATTTTCTTATTCGAATATTCTTTTTTTTGATATTTCCAAACTAATAAAAATGCATCACCAATATTTTTGTTTATTGTTCCCCCATAGAAATCACAACACTCATGTATTATTTCAGCAATCAAATTTATGAAAATCATAATCTGTTAAATTTATATAAATAAATAAATATATATATATATATATATATATATGTGTGTGCGTCTATTTATTTCCCTCAAGTAGTATAACAAAACATATTTTATATGCTTTTACTTTTTCTTTTAAAACTTCTGTTATTTCTGTAAAATTTCTTATGTCGCAAAAGGAAAAAACAGAATAAACGATTTCTCCATTGATCAGTAAATTTACTCTTTCCTGTTCGTTAATATTTTTTGAGATAATTTTCGCTCCTGCTTCACCAAAACCTAGAAAATCATAAACAAAAAAAAAAAAAAAAAAAAAAAAAAAAAAAAAAAATTAAAGCATTTTAATATATTATAAAGAGCATATATATAAATAAATAAATATATAAATATATATATATATGTATGTATTTTTTTTTTTTCCCTCTTATAACCTAATAACATTAATGTTCCTAATTTCATTAAGTTTTCTTCCATTTTTAAAATTTCATAATTTTCTTTAATGCTTTTCCTATAGGAAAATATATATATATATATATATATATATATTTTTTTTTTTTTTTTGTCTTATTTTTCTTATATATTATTATATTTTTGTCTAATAGGTATTTTCCATTGCAACTGTACAACACTTAAATATATTTTTATTTGAAATCAAAGAAAGCCTTTTTTTTTTTTTTTTTTTTTTTTTTTTTTTAATTATTCTTTTCTTATTATATATATGAAATCACAATTCACCTCTTCAATTTTGTGTTTATTAATATATTTTTTAACTCATGGTTCAATAATTCTTCTTGCATTTCCAAAGCTAAGGTCGGATTGGATCTACAAAAAAAAAAAAAAAAAAATAAAAATAAAAAATAAAAAAATGTATTACTGTATACATAATAATATTCTACACACAAAATATGTATAAATATCTATATAAAAGTACTTCATAAGTTTTAATTTTTTCAATATGCTTTCTATAGGAAATAATAAGACATTTAATTCACATGTAAAATAGAACAATATTATAAAAGAAAACTGCAAAGAAATACAAAAATGAAAGATGAGTAA